>NC_139702.1:27065314-27075314 GCF_964188405.1 Protomyctophum parallelum | reverse complement strand
TTTTTATTTTGATCAATGCCACCATGGTCCACATAATGTACAGTGTACACTGTAAAAAAGGGGGAAAGAATCTTTTTTTTTCTTCCAAAAGGGCACATTTGTCCAGAGGGAAAAGGGCAGGGGGTGCTCCAGCACCCCCTAGTGTCTATCTGTGCACGCCACTGCAGAAATGAGCAAGTTCGGGCTGACCTATAGGGGGGCTTGGGTAGAATCTAATTAAAACCCAGGTGGGCAAGCCCAGTTGTGATGATTTGATTGGCTAAGCACAGAATGTGATGATGTATGAGTATGTATGATGATAATAGCACTCCTCGAGTGTGATTTGTATTTTGGTCAATCTTAATCTTAATCGTTAATTAACCCGCCGGCCCCGCTCTGTTAATTGGTCACGAATGAAATTCAGAAAGAAACATCCCTACGGTAGCCTATAGATTTCATAACACAGAACACCACTATCCGCTGTGTAATAATTACTCTCGTCCCCCTGCTGTGTGAGAGGAAACGCAGATCAAACACTAGTCGTTGATCTTATTGTTGAGCGAAAAAAGTTATACAACAACATAAACATATTATGTGCGTGGTTACTAATCTGGTATTGTCCCAAATACAGTACGTACACTGCACATGCAGGCTATAATATTTGGATGTATACATCAAACCCAAATCCTCCCCCCCCCCCCACCCAAAAAAAAGGTTAATCCTCAAGCTATACTGAAATAATCCCAAACCCACGCAAATACAGGACTTAATCCTTGCATACAGTACAGTGCTATACTGCAAATTGCAATGTACTGTTTCAGTGAGGACACTTTGTTCATGACGGGTCCTTGTGTAATGGGACTATACCTCGTTCCCGGAACTTTCTAACCTTATAGCCATTTTGACCTGAGATCAGATTCTAAAAATGACTTCTACATCCTGACAAAATAAATTATATTGTATTAACACACTCATAAAAGTTGTTTTTATTTATTTTAAATAGCTGATGTTCATGTATCCTAATTTTATTTAAAAATCAGGGACCCGTAAAAATGTGTCAGCGACCCACACATGGGTCCCGAGCCAGTGTTTGGGAACCATGCAGTGCTGCGTTCTACCTACAGTGAGTGAACAGTGGCCGTCAGTGAGTCCATGTGAACAAAACATTATGTGAAGGTACTAACATGGCAGGAAGGAAGTTCAACCCCCTCCCCCTGTGCGTGCATGCATGTGTGTGTGCAATGTGCATGTGCGTGTGCAATGTGCGTGTGCATGTACTGTATATATAGCTGCTGTAGTGGCAATTTCCCTTGGGCCTGGTGTTTGAGCGGAGAGGGCAGATTGATTAGGTCCTGCCATTGATTGCACTACACTGTAACATCTGTTTTCTTCACTAATAATCCAGTCTAAAAAAAAAAAACCTCAAACCAAAACAATAAAACTAAACAAAGCAAGGAGCCAGGCAGGGGAATGTCTCCTTTGTCTCGGCATGACGGCCATACTGTATAGGACCCCCGGCCGGCCACCCACCCTCTTTCACCTATACTACGTCACCACCTCGGTCGACATACATAGCTCTGTTTCAGGGACAGGGACACTGTGGAAGGTTGCACATCAACCTGCTCATTAAGTCAATGCGAATTTGCCCTCAATGCCCTATGTGACTAAATACCTAAAGACATCGCTCCAGTGAACTGCAGCTATATAGCCAATGAGGCATGGGTTTTTATATCTATGGTGTTTGTTTACAAGGGAGAGAGAGAGACAGCCAGCTAAGCATGTTTGCCACTATACAGTACGTGGCTTATAGATGTTTTCAGCTAAATATTTTAAGGAAGAGGCTATATGTATGTCATCACGCAGCACGTTTTTGTGAAATTGTAAAATTGCCTTTTTAGGAACTTTTGATAATAATACACAAAAATGTCAAATTGAAAAAATAAATTGGCATCTATTTTTAGTTGTGCCCATATGATGACGTCTCTAAAAGTGTGAAAAACATATTTTTACTTTGAGTTTGACATACAGTACTAGGTCTTTAAATGAAGCAATATTACACAAGAGGGTGTGCTTTATCGTGATTATTGGCACACCAGTATACTAGTGATGCAGTCGTATAAATGGAACCAGTCCATTTATACCCTCTCAGAGTTATGGGGGTCCTTGAAATTAAAAAGTTTGAGTATACCACTGCTGTACTGTCTGTGTTACTGTCAGTATACTGTAATATATCAAATATCCAAAAACTGATTCAAGCAATTAAAAAAATAATAATAACTGTCTGGTTTGCTCACAAAAGACAGATTAGATGTCAAAAATTACCCCAAACATGTTTAAAAGTGAAATATACCTTTAAGAGCAAATAACTATGTGAATGCTTGTTGCATATTACCAAATGGTTGTGTTTTGAACGGCTAGCTAAACACAATTATAAGTAATTACATAGTGTGTATATATATATATATATATATATAGTATTAGTCTACTTGGGTTCAGATCATTTGTGATGAGCATTTACTTAATATTTAGTTATTTATCACCTTCTTTTAGCAGCACTTTAATTAACCATAATACAGATTAACTTAGTTGATTAATTAAAGGATTTGTTCGACCTCATTTCTTCTTTCCAAATTGTGTTGTTAGACGTCTTGTTCTATAAGTGACATAAAAGCAATTAAAGCAGAGACGGACTTATTCAGTATGAAAAATATAGGCCACATGTATGTATGTGGCTATATATGTGGCTGTTCTGATAATAATCATATATAATTAATAGATGTTAACAGTACTTGTGTCAACATTCTGTCAACAAAGGGTGGTACGTGTGAATAAATACAGGGTCATTAGTCTGTAGTAGTGTTAATTGTCAGTGCACTATAGTATCTGTAAACTAGTGTGGCTAAAAACAAATGCCCTATGCCTTCTTCTCCCGCAAAGTGTACGCCTGCGATGCCAAACACATCATTTTATAAAATAGCGCATATAGGGTACAGAAATACTCTACTTATAATGTCTGTGTGTATTTCACAGACAGACATGTAATATACTTTCATGACGACGTGAGACCCAGAAGTCAATTCCCTGTTCATTTCCTCCATAGGCTTTTCAAAAAGTACTAATATTTAAAGACGTTTACACGCCGCGGACAAAGCCCAACTCGAGTTGTGACAGATCATGACAACAAACACAACATTTTGGACCGAACAAATAATTACAAAGAAGAAAAACAACAAGAAAAAAGTGTTGTAACCTGCCGTTTTCTTCTTCTTTCTGTTCGGCTAGAAAAATTGTGTTTGCTGTCATGATTTGTCACAACTCGAGTTGGCTTTGTACGAGGCTTAAAAAGGTCTTTAAATAAATACTTTTTGAAATGTCTATGAGGAAAATGAACGGGGAATCATTTCCTGGGCCCTGGTAGGGGGTGGGACTGCGACGCTCTGTGTAATACCCATTTCTGTTCCCCCACACTAGAGATCTACACACTACACACTACACACTACACACTACATCCACACTACATGAGATCTCCTCACATCAGAACAATGGGGTTTAGGTTCAAAGCTGGCAAATAGTCCATTTAAATCTCCTTCAACCACTTAAGTATAAGCACCAGTATGCCATACTTAAATGTAGTCAAAAATCGCCAATCTCCAAGATTGTAGATCTGCTATTTTTCGCGAAAGTACAAATTTTACAATAATAAATTGGAGTCCCAGAGATAGAAATGCCATTCAATGGCAGGGTCCGTAGACTAATGCGTGTGAAACTGGGGGGTCCTTGAAATTAAACGGGTTGAGAATCACTACAAATCTTATGGGGGTCCCTGGCATATATTTTTAAATGGGGGGACCACGGGCTAACTAGTGTAAATCCTGGGGGGCCCTTGACATGAAAAGGTTTGGGAACCCCTGCCCTAAAGCCTCCATTTGGTTCCATGTGCACACTCTCAGAGTTAACCCATTTTGGGGCTGGAACCCCTTTTGGTGTTAGCATTACGTTATGCTTTAGCTATTGAAAAATTGCAGATCTACAAGCTCATAGCGCGCCACCGAGTGGCGCGCTATGAGCTTGTAGGTCTGCTATTTTTGAAAAATCAAAGAAAGACTGACATAGGAACGTAGCTTTTTCTGAAAACTGTCAGGTTGTAGAAGAAATTTTTAGAACCACTAAAACCACTAGTAGTAGTTGGACTCCTACTGTGCCATAAACAGTGTCACAGTAAATCAGTGTCATACTGTACATATTCTGAAGAAAACCTGGAGACTTATTGGCATTCAGTAAAAAGGGGTATTACGATCAAAATAAGAACATTATAGAGCGTTGCGGTCCCGGCCCCCTTTCATGACGACGCCAGGCACAGGAAATAACTCCCTCGTTCATTTTCCCCAATAGATATTTAAAAAAATATTTATTTAAAGATTTGTAAGCCTCGAACGAAGCCAACCCGGATCGTGAAAAAACATGACAACAAACAACACATTTTTGGGGGTTGCCGAACAAATAATTAGAAAGAAGGAAAAAAAAGGGGTCAGGTTACGACACTTTTTTGTTGTTGTTTTTCTTTGTAATTATTCGTTCGGCCCCAAAATATTGTGTTTGTTGTCGTGATTTGTCACGATCCCAGTTGGCTTTGTTCGAGGCTTACAGATCTTTAAATAAATACTTTTTGAAATGTCTACAGGGGGAAAATGCATGGGGAGTTATTTCCTGTGCCTACTGTAGACAGTAACAGAAAATACAAAGTTTGCCACGTACACATTTGTCCGTGCGCGGACATATCGATGACACCTGATAATGTACAGTGTGTGGTGTACGTACACAGCATTGATAATGATAATGTACAGTGTGTGGTGTATGTACAGAGCATTGATAATGTACAGTGTGTGGTGTACACAGCATTGATAATGATAATGTACAGTGTGTGGTGTATGTACAGAGCATTGATAGTGATAATGTACAGTGTGTGGTGTACACAGCATTGATAATGATAATGTACAGTGTGTGGTGTACACAGCATTGATAATGATAATGTACAGTGTGTGGTGTACACAGCATTGATAATGATAATGTACAGTGAGTGGTGTACAGAGCATTGATAATGTACAGTGCGTGGTGTACACAGCATTGATAATGATAATGTACAGTGTGTGGTGTATGTACAGAGCATTGATAATGATAATGTACAGTGTGTGGTGTACAGAGCATTGATAATGATAATGTACAGTGAGTGGTGTACAGAGCATTGATAATGATAATGTACAGTGTGTGGTGTACAGAGCATTGATAATGATAATGTACAGTGTGTGGTGTACAGAGCATTGATAATGATAATGTACAGTGTGTGGTGTACAGAGCATTGATAATGATAATGTACAGTGTGTGGTGTACAGAGCATTGATAATGATAATGTACAGTGTGTGGTGTACAGAGCATTGATAATGATAATGTACAGTGTGTGGTGTACACAGCATTGATAATGATAATGTACAGTGCGTGGTGTACAGAGCATTGATAATGATAATGTACAGTGTGTGGTGTACAGAGCATTGATAATGATAATGTACAGTGTGTGGTGTACACAGCATTGATAATGATAATGTACAGTGCGTGGTGTACAGAGCATTGATAATGATAATGTACAGTGTGTGGTGTACACAGCATTGATAATGATAATGTACAGTGTGTGGTGTACAGAGCATTGATAATGATAATGTACAGTGCGTGGTGTACAGAGCATTGATAATGATAATGTACAGTGTGTGGTGTACACAGCATTGATAATGATAATGTACAGTGCGTGGTGTACAGAGCATTGATAATGATAATGTACAGTGTGTGGTGTACAGAGCATTGATAATGATAATGTACAGTGTGTGGTGTACACAGCATTGATAATGATAATGTACAGTGTGTGGTGTACAGAGCATTGATAATGATAATGTACAGTGTGTGGTGTACACAGCATTGATAATGATAATGTACAGTGTGTGGTGTACACAGCATTGATAATGATAATGTACAGTGTGTGGTGTATGTACAGAGCATTGATAATGATAATGTACAGTGTGTGGTGTATGTACAGAGCATTGATAATGATAATGTACAGTGTGTGGTGTATGTACAGAGCATTGATAATGATAATGTACAGTGTGTGGTGTATGTACAGAGCATTGATAATGATAATGTACAGTGCGTGGTGTATGTACAGAGCATTGATAATGATAATGTACAGTGTGTGGTGTATGTACAGAGCATTGATAATGATAATGTACAGTGCGTGGTGTACAGAGCATTGATAATGATAATGTACAGTGTGTGGTGTACACAGCATTGATAATGATAATGTACAGTGTGTGGTGTACACAGCATTGATAATGATAATGTACAGTGTGTGGTGTATGTACAGAGCATTGATAATGATAATGTACAGTGTGTGGTGTATGTACACAGAGCATTGATAATGATAATGTACAGTACTATGTACCCTTTCTGTGGAACACAGCATTGAGGAAGTCGTGGGCCTGTCTCTCCAGACGGTGGATTCTGGACTGCTCCTGCTTGTACTCCTCACTCTCAGACAGCACCTGGCCGTCTGCGCTGCCCTCCACGCCGTGGTCCTGCACGCGCACACACACACACACACGCACGCACGCACGCACACACACACACACACACACACACACGCACGCACACACACACACACACACACACGCACGCACACACACACACACACACGCACGCGCGCACGCACGCACACACGCACGCACGCGCACACAAAGGGCATGAAGGCATGAATCAGTCAGTTGTGTAAAATGCAATGGGACACATTCTCGATGAAGATGCACGCTGGTTCAGTGTGTGTGTGTGTGTGTGTGTGTGTGTGTGTGTGTGTGTGTGTGTGTGTGTGTGTGTGTGCGTGCGTGCGTGCGCACGTGTGTGTGTGTGTGTGTGTGTGTGTGTGTGTGTGTGTGTGTGTGTGTGTGTGTGTGTGTGTGTGTGTGTGTGTGTGTGTGTGTGTGTGTGTGTGTGTTTGTGTGTGTGTGCATGTGTGTGTGTGTGTGTGTGTGTGCAGGAGGTTACATATACATACGTATGTATATATATATATATATGTTATAATATAAAACAAAATGTCCTGAATAGAGGCCCATCCTGCACTTCAGGGTCAGAGCAGAGCAGAGGAGGGGGGGGGGGGGGGTGTGCAATAACCTTGTGAACAGCTTCATTCTGCTGAAGGTATACTAACGTGAAACGCAAGAGAAAAAGCCAAAAGGACGATCATGAGACATGTCTTTAAGATTTCTCTTAACTGATTCTCTCTATACCTCCCCCACCACCACCACCCCCTCCCTCCCCCCTCCCTCTCTCTCTCTCTCTCTCTCTCTCTCTCTCTCTCTCTTGCTCTCTCTCTACTGGGAGTTGACATAGCTTCAGATCAATGAATCAATGGTTTCCGCCCACTATGGGCTCCTCTGGCATTTTGCACAATTAAAAAAGAGTGACAGAGAGAGAAGGAGAGAAAACAAGAGACAAAAAAAGAGAAAGAAAGAAAGAAAGGAAAAAAAGAGACAGGGGGGGTAAAGATGTTTTTTGGGAGCCAGATGGTTGACCTTGGGAGGGTCAATGTCGACAAACGAGCCACGTTCAGCACCAAGAGAAAAAAGGGGACGGATCCTTTGTGACATTTCCACCCAAACAAAGACATAACGGGGGGACGTGTGTACGCCACAAAAGCAAAACCGGGGGAGAAAATAATTGGACATCAACTGACAAAGAAAATCATATATCTCACAAGAAGGAAAAATAGGAGAGCGGCCATTTTATAAAGTCAGATGCGATGTGATTGGTATAGCAAGGCGTTTAAAGAGCTTGCCGCTAACGGTGAGCCCGGATTGGCTGATCCACGGAGAGGGGCAGTCAACAGAGACTCTTGCGTGGCTTTTTGTTTGACGGCTATTCAAGCCTGATTTATATACTTTGTCGTGCGATGCCGGAAATAACCGATCTACACGTACAAGCTCACGTTGCGTGGTGTTGTTGCTGGGAGTATTGCAGATTTTCAGCCACTGGCAGCGACAGGCTCCGGTGTCTGCCATGTATGTTTACTGTATGTACAGTATCGTCGCTGTCGGGTGGAAACCCCATATGTCCCAAACTGCTACTTTTCACGATTCAAATTGAAAAGCACCAAAAGTAGCAGATTTATACAGTACACAAGCTCGAAATGTGTCACTTTGCGCCACATTTCGAGCTTGTATGATGTATATCTGCTACTTTTGGTGCTTTTGTGTGACGCTGTATAGTATGATCGAGTATAGGGTGTTAATTTACGGGGGAAAAAACTGAAAAGTTAAAATATGGAGATAAGAGGTTTCGATATGCACAGCCAGCGAAAACGTATACGTTTGAATCGTCGATTCACCAAGAAAATACATTAAAACCACCAGCAGCATTGTGTAGTGGAATCTGGCTAATTTATGTTTTTCACTGAACTCGGACCATCCCCCCCCCCCCCTTCCCCCCTCCTCTCCCCTTTACCCCCTAACACCACCACACCCACCCACCCAAATCATTATGATGGGTCGCTTTCAGCGCCTAAATTGGGGGTCAGGACCATGACAGTTGAAAATGACACAAATAACAAGTACCAAAACAGAGAGAGACAGAGGGGTGGGGGGGGGGGGGGGGGGAGGATGCTCGACAGCAGAGGGTACTTCCTCAGAGAGACGTATAAACAAAAACATCCCAGAGTGTAAATTTTGTGCGGAAAAAGGCTCCCTACAAGTCTTAAATGAACACTCCGTAATTCACTGTCTGGACAAAGCCTGAGATGTACTACAGTACATCTGTGCAAGTACGCAAATATATGCAAATATATGAACACTATATAAACAAAAAAAAAGGACAGAAATGGACAGAATGAGAGAGATGGGAATTAAGGAGAGAGATATAGCGAGATGGAGAGCAATATATTTACAGAATTAACACAGTATACATCGACTTGTACTGTAAAGAAGGAAAAGAGAGACTCCACAGCTGTGCCGCTCGTAAATTAGCTAAGAGAGACCCCAGTGTGCCGTCCGTTATAGCTTCTAACATTTTCTTTCTTGCCTTGATCTCCGAACCCCACCCACCCCCCACCCCCCTCTTCTTCCCCTTTCTTTGTTATACTTGGAAAAATAACACGATGGGAACTATGCACAAAAAACACTTTTTTTTACTTGTTACAACCGTGACGTGACAATAAAGATGATTCTATATTCATCTGTTTGGAGGAGAGCAACTCCATTGTACAGCAGTGGTCATTCACTGCCCGATTAATTCCGCCCCCCTATGTTCTTCCCCTGACACGTCTTTTCAGAGCAACCGGAAGTTAAAAAAAATGGCTATGTAAAGTGAGCTGCTAATCTAATCTCAATTCACCCGAAACATACGTTTTTTTTTTTTTACGCCACCAGCGACAATTTAGTTATGAATAAAGCGGAATGAATAAAGCTTTGTTTTGATAAAAAAATGCAATCTGGGAAAAGAGATAAATTAACAGTTAACATTGAAGTGGACGGAGGAGACCATCTAACTTAATAGATCTTGGACGGGAACCGCTTTTGGTGTTTTAACTAAGCATTATGATATACTTTAGCTATTGGAAAATAGCAGATCTACAAGCTCATAGCGCGGCACCGAGTGCCGCGCTACGAGCTTGTATAGGTCTGCTATTTTTTTTTTTATCGTGACAATGTGCCTCAAATCTTTGAATATATATTATTACAGAGTGAACATTTTAACTCAAATCTTTGCTTATGGGGAGGTCCCTGGAACAACATATTTCAATTACATATCATTTTTGGGGTCCTTGACTTGAAATATTGAGAACCACTGATACAGAAACATGAGGTTTTTCAGAAAAGGACATTTTTAAGACATTCTAAATCGACGTCAGGCCTAAATGGGTTAAAGATTAAAGAGTATTTGTAGTGGTCAAACAAAATGGTTCAATCTTCCCGAAAGTCCTAATGATCTC
>NC_139702.1:27040314-27060314 GCF_964188405.1 Protomyctophum parallelum | reverse complement strand
TGGGTAGCGCAGTCTTCTCTTTTAGGTCAAATACAATGAGGCTTTTTATTTAAAGAGTAGCCTACAATAAATATAAATATAATTGTATAGGGCTGAGTTCTTTGTAGACTATTTAAATGAGTCTTTACTGTCTAGTCAATGTTTTAAACTAAATGAGTGTCAGCCAGGAATGTCAAAAAGAGTTTTTATTTGCCACTTTGACCACACATGGATGGAGTTGTTGGTTGTCAAGGTTGTTGGTTGTTGTCAATCAAACAATCAAAATGGTTCTGTAGGTCAAGATGCATTTTTCTTATGAACTGTTATTAGTTGACACAATGACTCTACAGTAATGTAACTGTTCAGAGAGGTCAAATTCTTAACAATTAAATGACCTTAACCATATTTCAGTTTTCCTTATCTTAATTTCATAGGCTCAACATTCTTGTCTATCAATGGTAAAACTTGTATTATCTAATTAAATTGAGTTTTACTTAAAAGTAATCCAAAAGTAACTGAAAGTAACTTGTAGTTACTTTTTAAATGGAGTAATCGGGATTACGTTACTGACTACATTTAACTTGTAACTGTAGGGGATTCCTTTTTAAAAGTAACCCTCCCAACCCTGGTAATATGTATACATCCCTGTAGTAGCGTAAGTTAGGTCAACTTTTTGTGAACGGCTTCACAGTAGGTTATGTTACATAATTATGCAACACAATTTAGTTTAACCCATTCTGGGAGGGAACCCCTTTTGGTGTTTTGAGCATTATGTTGTGCTTTAGCTATTGAAAAATAGCAGATCTACAAGCTCATAGCGCGCCACCGAGTGCCGTGCTATGAACTTGTATAGGTCTGCGATTTTTGAAAAATCGTGAAAATGTGCCTCAAATCTTTGAACATATATTCTTTCAGAGTTTCAGTTTTTAACTCAAATCTTTGCTTCTGGAGGGTCCCTGGAAGAACATATTTTCAGATGGGGGTCGGCGTTATATTACATAAAATATTTGGGGTCCTTTGACATAAGGGAAAACTTTGACATGAAATATTGATCCCCAAAAAAATGAGGTTTTTCAGAAAAGAAATTACATTTTTAAAAGACATTTTTAAAATTTTGACGTCAGGCCTAATGGGTTAAGAAGGCGCAATTGTTCCATATATACAGCACATTTAGTTTTGAAATTGGATTTTTATGATAGTGCGAGAGGAGGGCGAGGGGTAACCTGACGCTGCCAGATCCAAGAAGCTTGCTACACACATTTGTTTCACAGCTTATTGGGATCTGGGATCGCGGAAGCAAATTCGATGACGGGGCTGTTCCTTTTTTTCAAGATACTTGGTAGATGATTGGATGGGACCATCTGTCTATCACCGTGTGGGAGTGCAAACACAACCAATCATATTGACGTGTCTATATAGCTTCACATCCGGTTTCGCACATATCCCGCCCTTAGCTCACGCTGATTGGTCCGGTACGGAACGGATTTTTGTCAGCTCAACTCCCTGAGAGATCCCAGATGAAGGCTGTGTTGGGGAACATGGTTACCCAATACCGCCCTCATCTGGCAGCGTCAGGTTAGTTGAGGGGTGGGGTGGGGTGGATAGGGGGGGCACTGAAAGACTTCAGTGCACTGTGCTTACACATGTTGCGACCAAAGGTCGCACAATGCAAGGAATGAATGCATTCGCCAGGTATCCGAAGGAAGTCTGATCCAATCACTTTTAGATTTTCTCCAGTTTAATCCTGAGTTTAAGTTTTGTTGTATTCAAGATCTGATTTTAGGCATGTTTAAGCCTCCAGGAAAATCCGTGTTGAGGTTCTTAATCCACTGTTTTTCATTAAAACGTCTTTGTCCTATACTGTCCAGTTGGGATTGTGTTGAAGTCCAAACCCATGAATTTTCTATGTCAGTGGTGCTCAACCTTTTTCATGTCAAGGACCCCCAGAATTATCTCTATTGGGCCACGGACCCCCATCTCAAAATATGTTGTTCCAGGGACCCCCCCCCCCCCCCCCCCAGAAGCAAATATTTAAGTTATATATTTTTTTAAATACATATTCAAAGATTTGCACCACATTTTCACGACTTTTCAAAAAAATAGCAGACCTACAAGCTCGTAGCGCACCACTCGGTGGTGCGCTATGAGCTTGTAGATCTGCTATTTATCAGTAGATAAAGCATAACATAATGCTTAAAACACCAACAGGCCGTTCCCGGGGCCAGAATGGGTTAAGTACAGTATACATACAGTACATGTCCCATCAATGCCACAGGTATACCAGCTAATACAATTACAATCCTCCCATTAGGCCAGGTGTACAGTATACGACGGACACACTTCACAATGTGTCGCTGGCCGGGCGACAAAGACATGAAAGAACGGTATACCAGTACTGTGATTGGCTGAAGGGTGACATGAAAACATTAGACAATTAATGTAGGTGAGAGAGGGGGGGGGGGGACACTGGAGAGGAAGGGGGAGAGAGAGACAGAGAGAGAGAGACAGAGAGAGAGCAAGAGAGAGAGGAGGGCAGTGGCATCAACACATCCACTTTGTACGGCTGAGGCTACACGACTATAGGCTGTTGCCATGGCGCTACATTTCTTTAAAAACCCTCCTTTTCGACCAACATCAGACAGAGAGACAGAGAGAGAGAGACAGAGAGAGACCATGAAATAGGTTGGTACAGAAACAAAGCATAAGAGGGAGAGACACGCTATCCGTTGATGATAAAGAGATAATAGACCAAAAACAAAACTGAAAAATAGAATCAATGAAGTGCAACAAATCGTCCGTCTATAACTGAAGGAAGCGGGCACGTGTGTATACGTGTTTGTGCGTGCGTGCGTGCGTGTGTGCGTGCGTGTATGCGTGCGTGCGTGCGTGAGCGACGAGCGTATACATCCCAGAGTCTTTCGGTATACAGAGTACAGACCCGTGTGACTGCAGTCCAATCAAAACCTCACAACGACACAGACTGACCAATGCGGTCTCTCTCTCTCTCTCTCTCTCTCTCTCTCTCTCCCTCCATGTGGTGTCGGGTATACACTATACAACCACAGGTCTCTCTATCTATCGCTCTCTCTCTCTCACTGCACTCTCCCAATGGCGTATTTTAAAAGGCTAAAGGTGAGGTCGTTCTTGAACCCCATGTGGTTGTGCCACTTACTACATCCCCGGGAAGGCAGCCAATTAGCTCCGGTACGAGTGCTAACATGACCCCCCGCACCGCCTTCACACTCGGCCGCGAGACCGAGTGTGTGTGCGCTCGGCTTCGTGGTGAGTGTGGGGGGGAGGGAGGGGGGGGGGGGGCATAAGTCCAAGCAAGGTGGCATGCACAGTATATCTGACTGTGTCTGTAGGTCAGTGTGTGAGTCAATAGTGTGGTGTATATATGCATTCTGCGTGCGTTGTGTGCGTGCGTGTGTGTGTGTGTGTGTGCGTGCATTGTTGCACATGACACATGAGTGCAAATAACGGAAAGACGCGCCTGAAATATTCTAAAAATGCCTGAAGTTGTTGCTGGGGGTTGGGTCACATGACTGCAAGAGGCCATTTTGACCTCATTTCTCCATATACATTGAGACAGAGAGAGAGAGAGAGAGAGAGAGAGAGAGAGAGAGAGAGAGAGAGAGAGAGAGAGAGAGAGAGAGAGACAGAGAGAGAGAGAGAGAGAGAGAGTGAGAGAGAGAGAGAGAGAGAGAGAGACAGAGAGAGAGAGTGAGAGAGAGAGAGAGAGAGATAGAGAGAGAGAGAGAGAAGGAGAGGGAGGGAGAGACTTAAGACTGAACATTTCAATTATAATTTAGTTTTAGATTTAGTGTTAAAGGGATATTTCACTTTTTTCATTTTATCATCTACTCACAGGCTTGTTATTATTTATTTATTTTTGCGGCCAACCCATTACGGAGCATTGTGTGTCCCTGGCTGGCTGGCTGGGTCTGTCCGAGCACGAAAATAGCAGTACAGTACAGTACAGTACAGTACAGTACAGTACAGTACAGTACAGTACAGTACAGTACAGTACAGTACAGTACAGTACAGTACAGTACAGTACAGTGTACCGATGTGTGGGGGTCCTCACACGGTAACTCTGTCATTTCTCAACCGTTTCGGATGCGGGGCGGCTCGCCGGAACCGGCCCGGCACCCTGCGGGCGAGGTTCCTGCGTTCCTCCACACGGAGTTGCACCACTCACTTCACACAGGTGTGATTTTTTTTTGCATATTGACATATTTTATATTCATTTTATCAGACATGCACCCTTTAGGCCTATACACAGGGCTGCACATAAGTGGTGCGCAGGTGCGCATGCGCGGTAAAAATTAAAAATGCGCTGTCAATCAAGCGCCGGGAAGCGCTTCTGCGTACCAACAGCTGGGGCCGCCCAGAATGATTATTATGGCCAGAATACTAGAAAATGTTGTGGCGAGAGCATTTCCCACCGACTGCCACTCAAAGTGGCTACTGGCCCAATCACAGCGCGTCCTTACTCAAAAGGGGGAGGATCCATGCTGCTTTCTGCTAGGAGCCTGGGAGGAGGCGGAGGGCGGTTGACAGGAAAACCTTACACAAATAGTTTCGTCTTCTCTTCTCCGTTTCAGATAGCAAACTACTGTAGTCCCCGGTGTAAAAGGTCATGCTTTGGATGCTTTGCACTCTTCCCATTTGCCGCTGTGCTTGTGTTTGGTTTTCCGGCTGTTGGAGCAGCATGGTTGCTCGTGTGCGATGCCGTCTCAAAACCCGAATCCGAGGCAGAAACCATATTAGCGTCTCTCACAGCCTAGGCACCGGCCACCGACTTTTTACGGGTACTAAGGTTTTAGTTCCGACATAGTGGAGTGGGAAGAGTTTAAAGCATTGCGGACTGGCACTGCTGCTGCCCAACATGAACACCGTGTCTCGACATACTGTGCCTTATTATCGTAAAGTCGGGTAGTGTACACTGTTTATTTTTGCACCGAGGAGCCATGTGTTTCTGACTGTCTGACTACGTACGTCGCCTCATCTAAAAACAAAAGGGAACTAGGGAAGCCTGATGTATGCTTCGCCGTACGATGTGTCGCATGTTAAAAAAATAGCTGATCTGCAAGCTCACAACGTGTCGCAACACGGTGTGAGCTAGTAGATTGGTTATTTAAATACAAAATAATAAAAAATCTAAATATTGCTTTGATGCTCATATCATATTATCCTTAGGAAGTATTAAGTTGTTAACTTGTTTTTATTATAATATGCATTCCATAGGGCTGGACCACACATGGACCTAGATTTTAGCAAATTTATATATTTTTAATAATGGGATGAATCTACAACAAGAGCCATTCTAGGGCTAAATCTAGAGTTGCAATACCCTCCATTGACTCCCCACTCATCCAATAAATATTGTTTTGCTATAAGTTATTCATCCCTCTTTTATCCATCTGGCGAGACGGGTCGCCGCATTTTAGGAGCACCAAGCAACTCCTCCAGGTGCTCTTCTGAGTACTAGACCAAAAAAGTTGTGTGCAGCCCTGCCTATACAAACCCATTATAACTTCAAACACTGTTAGATTAATCAAAAACACTGGTAACTCATAGTGCTCTCCTAATAATACGTGAGGGGGCCGTGTTTTTTCCATGACCTTTTTCATACATTTTATTTAATTTCTTCATGGTAGGCTAACAAACTAATAAATAAATAAATGATCAAGCAATAGAGCGGTTGCGCAAATTGACCGGAATATACATTATCTAAGCATATATATGCTAGGGCATTAAGCAACTAGTTTACTAGTCGACTAGTAAAAATGACTAGAAGTGAATGCCCATAATGCTAGATATAAATGATCTAAGCATATAATATAGCTTGCTGCTTAGCAGAAATGGAAATGAAACAAGTTAAAGATACTTTAAGATATATTTGCGTGAATGTAAAAGGACAAACAGATGACAGCTTCCTCTCTCGGTGGGTCAGCAGGTGTAGTTCCAGACTCTATATACTGTACTATAGCATTCGGATATTAGTGGAATACAGTAGTTGTCTGGTTAAACGAGACTATATAGTCTGTCAGATACCATAAACATGTGGGTATTTGAATTATGATACACAGGGAAAAGAAATACACCATTAAAGCCAAACAGGCAACATTCTGCAGAGATAACAAATTATACTAATAAGTAGAATATTCAAAGGATAGATTATTATACAGCACATTATATGACAACACAGCTTAGTCACAACCAGCTTTCAACCTATTATAGAAACACTATATTCTCTCTCTCTCTCTCTCTCTCTCTCTCTCTCTCTCTCTCTCTCTCTCTCTCTCTCTCTCTCTCTCTCTCTCTCAAGGAAGAACTCATTATCTTTTCACACTGAAAGATGTCTGCATGGTGGTGTTGGTGGTGGGGTGCCATCATCACCAAACTATACCACAGGGGTGCACGGTGGACTGGTGGTGGGGTGTACCGTACCACAAGCCCCCCCAGTGAGGCTCAGTCTACAACGTCGAGGCGCTCGGCCCTAGTGGTAAGAGCGGGGACTGCAGGCGGACCCCGTGGAGTTAAAAAGAAAAAGAAAAAGAAAAATCTTAACTATAGTACAGACTCAGTGAGCACAGTCTCGCAATCGAGAAAGGCCGTCATAGGCAGACCTGTATCCCGAGAGAAAACAGACTATGCACCCACTGCACACAAAATGAAGTGGAAACCGAGCTACACTTCCTAACCTTCTGTCCATTGTACCAAGACATCAGAGACACATACTTCCCACAGATTTGCTGTGATAGGAGAAGGATATCAAATGGAACACAACCACCCTAAAGACTAAGCATTGTGTATATTCTTGCACTATACCTGCATTGAGTGACCTTGGTACATATAATTTGATCTATTGAAGATTCTGACCTTCAAATGTACATCATTTTTGTTTTGATTGTATTGCTGTATTGTTGTATTGTTCTTTCTGCTTTGGCAATGTAAACGTATGTTTTCTCATGCCAATAAAGCCCTTTGAATTGAATTGAATTGAATTGAATTGAATATATGACGAGGAAACCATGTGCAGCTGGGTGGTTTAACGTTGAGCGCTCGTTTGCACTTCCGCATTTTGGGACCACAGCATTTAACCACTTTAACCATGTTTTATACCGAAGCTATTCAGAAGCATTCAAGCTTGTATCGTAAATATTTTTGGTCTACTATAGTGATTATCTCTATCTTTTGTTGAGTCTTGTTCTGCCTGTATATATTTTCATGTATTGTTTTCTGTTTTGCTTCGTTTCTTGTTGTTATTGCTGTTTTGGATGTTGACTGTGTTTTCTTGTTTTCTTTTATTATTTTACTTTGTACAGCACCTTGTAACGGTTGTTTTGAAAGGCGCTCTATAAATAAAATGACCTTACCTTACCTTACCTCATAGTGCTAAGAGCTTGTAGGCCTATAGTTTACTGCTTGTGAAAATGTTAACAGATGCATTTTTTTAAGTCTCAAGTCTTTTGCTTCTGGAGGTCCCTATCCCTGGTACAATATATTTTGAGATGGGACGTTCTGCACAGTGAGTACTTTCTAATTTTGGTAATTTAAATACAGTTTGATAACAATACTATAGTATTGATACTTTTACTTAACCCATTTTGGGGCGGGAACCCCTTTTGGTGTTAGCGTTATGTTATGCTTTACGTAGCTATTGAAAAACAGCAGATCTGCAAGCTCGTAGCTTGCAGGTCTGCTATTTTTGAAAAACCCAGTGAAAATGCGGCGCAAATCTTTGAATATATATTCTTTCGACGCCAGGTCTGAATGAGTAAAGTGTGTGAGTACAGTACAGTATACACCGATCCGCCGCTGATGTAATATCCCCATCACTTACCTTGAAATAAGGTGATATCTTTGACTAGTCCCGGTCCAAACAAGCCTTCCAGGATGCTTTCAAAGCCTGCAGAGAAAGAGAGAGAGAGAGAGAGAGAGAGAGAGAGAGACAGAGAAACAGGTTACATCAGTGCTTGGTGTTGGAGGGTTCAGAGAATGCAGGAAGCGAGAACAAACGGCACCTTCAATAGAATAAAAGACCTTGTGCTCAATACGAAACAGCCTTCTGCACATAATATGCGCACGCACGCAACGCACGCACGTACCACGCACGCACGCACGCACACACGATAAGTCAGACACACATACACTGCCAATCAATCAAGCACTACAAACTCACGCAGTCCCACTTTTCTTTTCAACTCTCAGAGAGCAAATGAGTGCTTTAGAGCTAATGTCACTCACTTTTTTTATTAACTGTAAATACCCCCAGCTTGGCTGTTGCCTGGCAACGACATATACTGTACGTATATAGAGAGAAACGCTGAATACATCTTGCAGGTTTTTTTTTTATCCCAGCTGGAAAAAAACGAACCGCGGGCCAACCAACCACCACCACCACCACCACCAATCTCATCTCATCTCAGATGATCTCATCTCATCTCATCTCATCTCAGATCATCTCATCTCATCTCATCTCATCTCATCTCATCTCATCTCATCTCATCTCGGGGGGGAGGGGGGGGGGGGGGGTGATGGTTGGACAGACAGGACAGCGTTGCCATTTCTGCTTATTTATTATAAGACTTTGGACTTGTTTTTCCATAAAGTCCCTTGTTGTAAATATTGGTAGGCAAAAATAAGTGTCACGTTAATGCCCCTATACATTAATGTATGTCACCACAGACCCCACCTCTGAATTTGTTTTGTTTTAATATATTCCAAATATTAGTATATTACATAACTTTTTCTTTTCGGGATATCTTTTAAAGTATAGCTGATCTACAAGCGCACAATGCATCAGCTATACTTTCACCAGCCGATGTATAAAGGTTCAGCTCATGTGGCCTATAATACTGTATAGTCCTTAACGATCGGAGGTTTGAGGCAAATGAAACATTCCTCGACAATGATAATATGAAGGAGAGAAAAAAACTTTAAAATACTGACTGTACTATACTCTGATTATAATTTTCGAATGAAAAACGGAATTAGGTTGTACTGTCCTCGCTCGATTAGAATAGATCTAACATTGTTTTCGCAGCCCGATGCCGGTCCGATTAATAACGAATATTGTTCTTTCATTTCTAACAAAGCCAATGCTATATGACAAACTGCAGCGCACACACACACAGACGTGCGCACACGTACTCACACACACACACACACACGCACGTACTGTACATGCACACACACACACACACACACCCACACACACAGATGTGCGCACACGTACTCACACACACACGCGTCGCACACGCACACACACACACACACACACGCACACACGCACACACACACACACACACACACACACACACACACACACACACACACACACACACACACAGGCACGCACGCACACAGTGGTACTTAATTGCTGTGCAACAGCTTGGCTGGGGAATGCCTGAGACCTCCTGTAATGTCGAAGGGGGGGGGGGGGGGGGAGAAAAAAAAGTGGAGCTCAGATCGATAGCACTTCAAACTGGAAGAGCTTGGCAGCTGCGGGGCTGGAGAGTTGGCTGGGTGCTGGGTGTTAAGTAGTGCTGCTGACTGGGAGGGTACTGCGGGATGAGTGTGTGTGTGTGTGTGTGTGTGTGTGTGTGTGTGTGTGTGTGTGTGTGTGTGTGTGTGTGTGTGTGTGTGTGTGTGTGTGTGTGTGTGTGTGTGTGTGTGTGTGTGTGTGTGTGTGTGTGTGCGTTTGGGGTTATAGCGTTGAGAGGCCAATAGACGGTTGGGCCACTGCCAAGCCCTGGCTGAGGATTAGCTGCTTAGCTTTGACAACTGGCTATAGCAATGGTGCCAGGAGTGGTGAAAGAGATAGACACATATACATCCCTGACTAAGTGAGTATAATAATAAGACCAGTGTTATTCAACCAGTGGTCCGGGGGACCACCGGTGGTCCTTGAGGATGTTCCAGCAGCAGGTGGTCGGTCGCTCTCCAGCTAAATGATGGAGAGTTGGTATAAGCAGATGGACCCCTTATAGAGAGGTCCTTTTGGTTTCATTTTAAACCCAGACGTCGAAATAAATAAATAAAAGTTCGCCCTGAAAGAATATATATTTGAAGATTTGTGCTGCACTTTTACGATTTTTCAAAAAATAGCAGATCTACAAGCTTGTAGATCTGCTATTTTTCAATAGCTAAAGTATTACATAATGTTTATTATTGTCTGCATTAGTTCATTTAAGTCTACAATTCTACATGAGTCTACATAATTGTTATTTTGACCAACATCTGCCCATGTTATCTCTCATAATGGTATGGTTGGTATACCAACATCAATACAGCATGGAATTTGCACAACATTTTATCCAACGATAACAACAACATAATTATTTGAAGTTTTGTGTCTGAGAGGCTATAAATGTCATCAAATGGTGGTCCGTGAGGGGCGCCCGCTGGCCAAGTGGTCCAGGCGCATGCCACATATATAGGCTTTGGCCTGACAGCGCGTCGCGTGTTTGAGTCCCGTTCATGAAGACCTTTGCTGCATGTCTCTCCCCTTCTCTCTCTCTCTCTCCCTCTTTCCTGTCATTCTTCACTTGATACTATGAAGGCCTATTCATAGTCTGGATTTTCGGTGGTGAGGCGACCACCGCTCCGGTGGTGAGCTGACCACCGGAGCTGAAATAACGTTGAGCGGTGGTGTAAAAACAGAGAGAAGGGCTGGGGCGGTGGCGGTGGTTTGCTCTTCACCGCGGCTCAGTGACGTCATGTTGTAGTTCGGTGGTCACCCCACCACCGTAAATCCAGACTATGTATGAGCCTTCAATAAATACAGAAAAGCCAAAAACAAATCTAAAAAATAAAAATAAAAATTGTGGTCCGTGGCTTAAATGGCAACTAAATAATGAATGGTCCGTGATATGAAAGAGGTTGAAGACCCCCTGCTATAGACGAAGTGCCTTCTGTAGGCCAGGCGTATAGGCAATCAACGCTGAGGTGTCAAACTGCACTTAGTGGTACAGTGGTATACACCTCAGCTATGGCTGCGCCCCGGGGCACCCCTCCGTGGATTCCTAGTGGTATACTGTACACCTCAGCTAAATAGCCGATCTACAAGCTCGCAACGCAGCGCGAAGCGATACGTTGTGTGCTTGTAGATCTGCTTTTTTCACAATAGTTTGGGTCCCGGCAGGGGCCAAACATCAAATATCTCTTTTGGGACTTTGTGGGAAGCACTGGTCTATATAGTTTTAATATTTGGGGAGGATGGATTAGGGTTATTAATGTGCACGTGCGACAGACTCTGACAGACATTTATAAATGAGTGGTTTCAAGTATACTGCATCAGGATTCAAATAAAAAAATAGCTTATCGAAAAATAGCAGATCTACAAGCTCATAGCGCTATGAGCTTGTAGGTCTGCTATTTTAGAAAAATCGTGAAAATATTTATTTCAGAAAACTGGAGGATTTTTTCTTTTAAGATTTTGAGGCCAGGCCTAAATGCCTGGGTTAAGCTCTCAAACCCTATAAACGTTGTTGTCAGGGACGGGGTACCCCAGGGGTCTATGCTTGGCCCACTCCGGTTTTCCCTCTACACCAAAATACATCTCTCACAGAATATCTGTGATCTACGAGAAGAGATATTTTCACAGAACTTTGGCCTATTATGGCATGTGCGACCCAGAAACCTGGACTACATCAAACTAGCCTGGATCCAGCCCAAAGACCCCGCCCACTCTCTGAGTGGACTGCATCTCTTGCTTCAAGCTTCAAGAAAGCTATACAGTCTGATAATCAGGCTAACATCAAACTGCATCAAAGAGAAGACATTTCCCCGTCACTTCTCATCATTCCAAAAGACATCCACGTGAATTAGAGGTCACATAAACACAGTCATCTTCATTGGATGTGTAATGTGAAAATTGTATCCAGCCATCTAGATGCACGCACGCACCGAGATGTTTATACATTTGAAAACTTGAAATGCGACATTCTGCATGAGTTTTGGTACTTTAAGTGCATTTTATGCCAATAATGTTGTACTTTTACTCAAGTACATTTCTTTATTGTAGTATTGACACTTTTACTTAAGTAAAACACATGAGTACTTTTTACACCACTGCACACATGCACCCTGCACGCATGCACCAACGCAGGCACCCACGCATGCACCCACGCATGCACCAACGCAGGCACCAACGCAGGCACCCACGCATGCACCAACGCAGGCACCCACGCAGGCATGCACCCATGCATGCACGAACGCAGGCACCAACACAGGCACCCACGCATGCACCCACGCATGCACCCACGCATGCACCCACTCATGCACCAACGCATGCACCCACTCATGCACCCACGCATGCACCAACGCAGGCACCCACGCATGCACCAACGCAGGCACCCACGCATGCACCCACGCATGCACAAACACACACCATCACTGTGATCAAATGAAAAGGATAGTTGAAATACCATTGACCATCTTTAAAGGAGTACAGTCCACCCCCTAGTATTAGTTTTTTGAACAGAGAGTCGCCTATACTGACCGATGACCCCCGTCATCAAATTATTGGCTGCAGGAATGCAAAAAAAAACACAAAACAAAAAAAGAATTCAAGGCTTCATGGGGCGTGTAATTGGTGATATTCTGGGGCCAGATGTGGACTAGTCTTTGGTTTGACTTGATCTGGCCCCGATAGAGACGTCACTAATCCAGTCCAGGTCCTGTCCGTGCTTTCTGGGTAGCCTATACCTATAATAAGCCTATACGCTCTAGTCTATACTGTAGCTGCAGTCATTACTTCAGCAGGAAGACCAAAAAAAGCAAGATGTGGACAGCTCTCTTCCTCATCAGCCACTATGTATCACTCTATACTCGCTGGCCTTCTTCAATCAGCAGCACTGCAGGCCACTGAAAAAAAAGGAGAAAACCCAGATAATGCACACCACACACACGCACGCATGCACGCACACGCGCACGCACGCGCACACAACGCATGTCCACATAAAGTTCCCTTAAACCTGCGCATGCAAAATTCATGCTTCCTACAAAGGCAGCTTTGATAACTAAAAACGGTAGCTTCAAAGAATTTTCAAAAGCTTCATTTCCCCCCCCCCCTCTCTCTCTCCCCTCCACCATATATTCCCAATATGCATGGAGAAGATGCACAGAATACGTGGCTGTTTCTTTCAACCCCGTGCAGGAGAAATAATTAGGGCGCAGCCGGAAACCGCAAAACAAACCAAGGAAATATCAGCGTTCGTTTAATGTCAAAGTTATACAAGGAGTTGCAATCTGCATGTATATATATACGCTATTTGGGCCACGGAATGTGTGGGTTTTCTTTATTATTGTTTTTTTTTAATTAAAGGAACAGCGTGCCCCAAAAATGCATCCGCAACAGCAGCAGCGGCCCGGCGGAAAGCAAAGAAGCGAGGAATGCGATTGGACAGGAGCCGAGACCAGGGATCTGATTGGACAGATGAGACAGATAATAGCGAACAAAGTCTCCCCGGCCACAGGCAAAAAAAAGGCAGAGGAATGTAGGTCACTATATGAACACTGTGTGTGTGTGTGTGTGTGTGTGTGTGTGTGTGTGTGTGTGTGTGTGTGTGTGTGTGTGTGTGTGTGTGTGTGTGTGTGTGTGTGTGTGTGTGTGTGTGTGTGTGTGTGTGTGTGTGTGTGTGTGTGTGCGTGCGTGTGTGCGTGCGTGCGAGCCCAAAAGCACCAACATGACATATCGTAGTATAGGATCAGATGCGATGAGAAGATAACCTTATGTATTAGCGCTGTTGTCAGGCAGATCCCATGCATCTCCATATTCTAACTTTATACCTGTCTTTTTATATCATATATACCGGTATATATATATACATTAACGCCATACTTGATAATGCTACAATAGCGTCAGACGAAAGCGTCAAAAGTAGCAGTTCCGCGAGCTCTAAACGCAGCGCAAAGCAACATGCTTCGAGCTTGCAGATCTGCTACTTTTCCTGAATCCTGAAAAGTCACAGTTTTTTTGGACACATACCATGTAGCCTGGGCAGCAATAGCTGCAGGCTATATACGAGAGCTTTTATTGTTATTCTTCCAGGTTTGAGGGAAAAGGAAGATTCTTCCTCCCGATACTACAACATGACGTAACGGTATAATCCACTCCGGACCGGTTCTCCTCGCGGCAATTTTGTAACACAGGCCAGGCTTTCCTCGGAAACTGCCCATAGATCCGAAGTCCCGTTAGTCCGAACATGCACTGCTCCCGTGCTTGCGGTTAGGTTTAGGTTTGCTCCCGTGCTTGCGGTTAGGTTTAGGTTAGGGTTAGAGTAGGGATAGTAATTTCGGAACAATGAATCTTCTGACTAATGACAGGTGGAAAGCCTGGTGACGCGAGATTATACACACCTGCCGGTTTCCACCCGACAGAAACGATGAGTCACCGCATCCAGACAGTGGAGTCACGAAGATGCCCAAAAGCCAAGAGCGACAGGCGTCTCTGCCGGGTTTTTAGACAGCTGGTGGATGGAAATGAAGCTCCGCCCACGTGGCAACTTGCAGCGTCGGCCAGAAAACCGGAAACTCTTTGCCGACGCTGCAAGTTGTCACGTGGGTGGAGCTTCATTTCCATCCATCAGCTGTCTAAAAACCCGGCTCGCGGCTTTTGGCATCTTCGTGACTCCACTGTCTGGAAGCACCCTGTGTGTGTGTGTGTGTGTGTGTGTGTGTGTGTGTGTGTGTGTGTGTGTGTGTGTGTGTGTGTGTGTGTGTGTGTGTGTGTGCGTGCGTGCGTGCATGCGTGCGTGCGTGCGAGACACGTTCAGAGTGTGTAGATCTGCTATTTGTTTTGCTGCTATTTTTGGACACCACCACCATTACACAATGAAGCATAATACACTAAATACAGAGTGAAGTCGTAAATCACACTTGTAAATCGATTTATTGTCGTAATGGCTCATTGGAAACAAAATATATTTTAGAATGTTTCGTGTCGATTCGTCCAAACTCTGTGGCGTGGAAACAATGAACCAAAACACGTCGCTTCTCGCCGCGTTTCCAGCTTGTGGATCCGCTACTTTCGATACATACAAGTAGGGTGTTAATTTATGAGAAAAAAACACAATAAGTTAGAATATGGAGAGGACAAAAAAAAGGCCAGCCCTATATAGTACTGATCCGGTATGTATACAGAAAGTAGCTAGCGTGCACGCGCTCACACAGAAATATTTCTCTGCACTGCAGTTTAGCAACACATGCAGCCATAAGAACTGTCATTAGTTCTGAACTGTAGCAACACGCACGCACGCACACACACACATAGTCACACACACACACACACACACACACACACACACACACACACACACACACACACACACACACACACACACACACACACACACGCACACAGTGTGGAGAGAATCACAACACAACATGCTAACAACAGCCATTAATACAGTATTCACATCAAACACTTGGTTTCTGTGTTTGATGGTCGTCAAGCAAACCTTTGTCATTAGAACAAAGTTCCATGCCGGTGAGGCTGTAAAATGCCCTACTTTGTCATACTAGCAAGGTTTTCTTTTAACCCATTAAGACCAGGAAAGCATGTGACAGAAAGGACCCGGCTGATGGTGCCATGTGCAGAGGACACAGGGAAAAGTTGATGGACGACATGTTCGACTGCATCCATCCATTTATCCATCCATCCATTTATCAATCCATCCATTTATCCATCCATTCATTTATCCATCCATCCATTTATCAATCCATCCATCCATTTATCCATCCATCCATTTATCCATCCATTTATCCATCCATTTATCCATCCATCCATTTATCCATCCATTTATCCATCCATTTATCCATCCATCCATTTATCCATCCATTTATCCATCCATTTATCCATCCATCCATTTATCCATCCATCCATTTATCCATCCATTTATCCATCCATCCATCCATTTATCCATCCATCCACATCTCTTTAAACTCCTGTCATTACTGTCCAATAGTTTCTTACCCCAAAGCACCCTCAGAACCCTGACCATGTACTCACTCACCCTCAGAACCCTGACCATGTACTCACTCACCATCAGAACCCTGACCATGTACTCACTCACCATCAGAACCCTGACCATGTACTCACTCACCCTCAGAACCCTGACCACGTACTCACTCACCCTCAGAACCCTGACCACGTACTCACTCACCCTCAGAACCCTGACCATGTACTCACTCACCATCAGAACCCTGACCACATACTCACTCACCATCAGAACCCTGACCATGTACTCACCCTCAGAACACTGACCATGTACTCACTCACCATCAGAACCCTGACCACGTACTCACCCTCAGAACCCTGACCATGTACTCACTCACCCTCAGAACCCTGACCATGTACTCACTCACCCTCAGAACCCTGACCACATACTCACCATCAGAACCCTGACCATGTACTCACTACTCACCATAATATACTGACCATGTACTCACTACTCACCATAATATACTGACCATGTACTCACTACTCACCATAATATACTGACCATGTACTCACTACTCACCATGATATACTGACCATGTACTCACTACTCACCATAATATACTGACCATGTACTCACTACTCACCATAATATACTGACCATGTACTCACTACTCACCATACATGTACTCACTACTCACCATAATATACTGACCATGTACTCACTAGTCACTACTCACCATAATATACTGACCATGTACTCACTACTCACCATAATATACTGACCATGTACTCACTACTCACCATAATATACTGACCATGTACTCACTACTCACCATAATATACTGACTATGTACTCACTACTCACCATAATATACTGACCATGTACTGTACCAATATACTGCCACCAACAACAAAACATCTTGAGGTGAATTAAAGGTTTCATGACATTAATTTTCATTTATTTTTCTATTTTCTTTTAGGTTTTATGACCTCAATAACACCCCAAAAACCCGAACTTTGAACATTCAGTGGATTTTGTGTGGTCTGGAGTTTTCTCTGGGGTTTGGAAGCCTTTTGAAAAAGATTTTTTTTTACGTCACAATCCCTTTTACAAATGTCCGTCATCTGCTCTCTCACTACTTTTTTAATGCCATTTCCTCTTGTTCTGTCGTTGTTTTTAAACGTGACTGACAAGCACCATACAGTATGTTGTGGAGAACGGTATTTTTTGAGTGGTGCAACCACTCCTACAACCAGCAATGTCCGTGTACCTGTATCAGTGGTCATGAGCACGAGTATGTGACTTATTAATACCAGTAGGGGGTGCCAGAAACAGAGAGAGGGGTAGTGCTGTGCTTGCTGCCTGCTAATGAGAGAGAGAGAGAGAGCGAGAGAGTGAGAGAGAGAGAGAGAGAGGGGGGGGGGGGGGGAGTTGCACCACACGGTTCACACAGGTGTGATTTATTTTTATATAGTTAGTAATAGTATGCCTATAGGCCCTAGTGTCGTGATTTTATCGACTACCTTTTTTCACTGAGGAAAACTAAATATAAACTAAATAAAAAGTAAGACCAAATATATTGACAATTTTGTCAACAAAATGAGAACTACACTAAAATGTTATGGAGGGACTAGTGGACAAGAGGTCCAGTAGACCTAAAAGACAAGTAATTTTGTTCGTTTGCGCTCACAAAATAGTAAATCTACACACGGCGACGCGTTGTGAACTTGTAGATCGGCTATTTTCAGCACGCAACCAAGCAAAATGAGCCATTACGACACCATCATGGTCCGCCAAAAATACACATTCAGTCGACAAAATCAACTGTATAGATTTAGTCGACCAAAAATAGACTAAACTTTTCAAGATGACTAAAATAAGACCAAAACCAAATTAAATTTCATCCAAAAGACCATGACTAAAACTAAAACTAAATGTGTTGTAAAAAAAAAAAAAAAAAACGTATTCTGAAGTCTAACTTCCGGCTTGAGTGAAGGCTGGAGCAGAGAGAGAGGAGAGGGAGAGAGTGAGGCAAAGGAGAGGGTTTGAACCCTTCAATCATCCATCAGACCACACCTATATATAGCTCTGGATCAGGATGAATAATTTAACGTGTCGTTAGAACAGCCAGGGCGCTGCTCTATAAGCCCTATCCATGATCAAATCAATACCTGGCCCTAACCCTGGCTATCGGCTCTGGAGAGGAGAGGGAGAGGAGAGGAGAGGAGAGGAGAGGAGAGGAGAGGAGAGGAGAGGAGAGGAGAGGAGAGGAGAGGAGAGGAGAGGAGAGGAGAGGAGAGGAGAGGAGAGGAGAGGAGAGGAGAGGAGAGGAGAGGAGAGGAGAGGAGAGGGTGAAACCTTGACTTAATGTAAAATAAATAGTGATGCACCGAATATTCGGCCGCAGAAAGTATTAGGCAGAAAATGGCTAAAAATGCATTTCCGGCCTATTCGGTTTCGGCCAGAATTGGCAGAAAATATATCACTGAATATAGTGTATGCAATTAATGCATTCAAAAGTGCTGAATAATGTATTATGGACCCATAATAGTAATTATTATTTAAGTTTAGTGTTTGCCATAACCATTTATTTTGCCATAAATCAGGTAGCTTTAAGGTACGGCCTGACGGCCATGACAGCAATGGTAGGAAAAAATACATAATATTAATCATATTTGGGTATTCGGTTTTCGGCCAACTGTTTCCTATATTCGGTATTCGGTTTTTCGGCCAAGAATTTCCCTTTCGGTGCATCCCAAAGAAATGAATCTAGTTGCATATCGCTTGTTGCATCAGAATGTATTTATTGCAGTGCTGCATGCAGTGTATAAGCATCTGCTGCATGTGGCTTGGATTTAAAACAAATAAATACACGCTTAGATCCTGGATCTTTGCTCAGCGCCACACTATAGCGAGTGTGTGTGGGATGATGGACTTCACTAAACGAATATCCTATAAAGGATTTAAAGATCTCGAATGACAACCAAAACATCACATGAGGGGTCAGCACCACAAAACAACAAAAATAGAATATTATCTGCATCCAAATCAATTTTTTCCAGCCTTTCCAGATTTGCTGCAGATTTGGATTAAATTGAAAGTGCGTGAATGTCAAATGCACTTAACGCTCTCCCCGCCCTCACTGGATGTGAGCTTCTGTTGTCCTTGAACTGCGTCAGCGTGCACTTATGCGCTGTGTAAGTTGTCGATTTGTCCCTGCGCTAACGTACCGAGACCAATTTGTACACATTTAACTTGCTGATACAAATAATCCTGCGTGGTGTATATGGGATCAGATGTCGCCCTATAAGGACTCTCTGTCCTGTTTGACAGGACGGTGGTATATTTTCAACCTCGGGTCAATGTGAAAAGAGAAAGAAGAAAAAACGCTTGCTCGACGTAGCCTCGTGCCAAAAAAATGTCTTGAGGAGCTTTGTGTATCTCCATATTTCAACTGTTTTATGTTTATTCACAAAATGAATGGCCTACTTTGTCACATAAGAGTGTCACGCGTACAGCAACCTTTGCCGATCAAATAAAACAGTAGTTCACAACGCGCCTGGGTCTTGTAGATCTGCTATGTGAAAGTGAAAGTGTGTAACTTTTTTTTTATAAAAATACATTTTGCCCAATCTAGAGTAGAGTATTCCTTTAGTCTCCCTGCTCTTCTATTGAGACATTTAGATCATGTCAAAGGTCATGCCTCACCTACTAGACACCGGATCAAGACAAAATGTTTACCTGATGGTCAAGATATGCAATGTATCCCCTGAGCAAGCATGCAGGGCGGCTCTATTAGCTCAATGGTAAAATTGTCTGCACTGGCGGAAGGAACCCAGGTTCAGATCTGCACTGGCGCAGGAACCCAGGATCAGATCTGCACTGGCGCAGGAACCCAGGTTCAGATCTGCACTGGCGCAGGAACCCAGGTTCAGATCTGCACTGGCGCAGGAACCCAGGTTCAAATGTGGGTTCTATACATAATTGAACCAATGAAAAGTATTAACAAGAGCTTGCAACTCAAACAATACCGTTTTTGGAGATTTCCACCTGACAGCGATGACA
>NC_139702.1:27022814-27032814 GCF_964188405.1 Protomyctophum parallelum | reverse complement strand
TGCTCTTCAGCGCGGCTCGTGACGTGACCTGAGCTCGAAATTTAAAAAAAATCAGTTTTCTGAAAAACCTTATGTTTCTGTATCAGTGGTGCTCAATATTTCATGTCAAGCACCCCAAACACGATATGTCATTGGCTGCCGACCCCCCATCTGAAAATATGTTGTTCCAGGAACCTCTCAGAAGCAAAGACTTGAGTTAGAAACGTTCACTCTGAAAGAAAATATACATTCAAAAGATTTGAGACACATTTTCAAGATTTTTCGAAAATAGCAAACCTATACAAGCTCGTAGCTATGGGTTAAAGTGTCACAAGATGTACACAACAAGCTTGGTTTGCATTTCGGCCAAACGTTCGCCTATATTATTTGTGCTATGCTCCGGAATAGGGACGCTTACGTTTCATGTAGTTATTTTTCTTCGCACAAAGAGTTGCCTTGCCACAGACTATATAGGGGAGGAGAGAGTTTAAGGCCACACAGATGTACTGCGGAGTAGACATTGTGTGTGCTGTATGGAATGATTATGTTGTCTAGGTAGGAGATTAGAGGGTTGGGTGGAAGGTCACAGCACCTGCCAGACAGACAGACAGACAGACAGACAGACAGTGGGTGCAGTGGGTGTCTGTCTGTCTGTCTGTCTGTCGTTCTGTACGTATACCGCGCAGCTATTTGACTCACAACAGAGTGCAGTGGGTGTCTGTCTCTAGGCCCCTTTTCCACCGGTTGGTTCCCATGTGGGAACCGGTTCAGTTCTTTTGGGTTTTTAGTCCATGAGCCAGAGCTCCAAAATTGAAACGTTAATTATGAATTGAGTGGGCAAAACCATACCTATATTAGATTGCTATCACCATGAAACTTCCTCAATTGAGTACTTACACGAAGACAACGATTTATTGTATTACAAATTTAATTTTTTTAAATATGCAAATGAGGCATTTATGTAGGAAAATGTGCAAAATAATCGAAAGTATGAAAAAGCTACTACTGTGGAAGGGTTATCATGTATTAATTTACTTGTATTGATCCTATAAACAATTTAATATATGTTATAGTTTGCCCACCAATTTTGGAGCTCTGGCTCATGGACTAAAAACCAAAAATAACTGAACCGGTTCCCATTGGGAACCAACCGGTGGAAAAGGGGTCTCTGTGTTGTGTGTACCGTCACATGCAGTTGAACGGCGGACATCAACCGGATAAAAGACCACTCACACACATACAGTACTGTCCCATTAACGATGTAAAAAACACAACAGGTGTGAATCTGCTACACTTTTAGACCACTTGCCTCGACATATCGTCGCCGTCTCATATCCTTGTCTCCACAGCTGTTTACTTCTCAGGATTCAATTAACCCATTTTGGGGCGGGAACCCCTTTTGGTGTTAGCATTATGTTATGCTTTTAGTTTTAGCTATTGAAAAATAGCAGATCTACAAGCTCATAGTGCGCCACGAGCTTGTAGGTCTGCTATTTTCGAAAAATCGAAGAACGACTGACATATAGAAAGGTAGCTTTTTCAGTAAACTGTCAGGATGTAGAAGACATTTTTTAGAATCTGATCTCAGGTCAAAATGGGACAAATAAAAAGAATAGCAGATCTGAAAGCCCCCGAAAGGTGATACTCTTATGTGACACTGTGTGTAAGTGCGATCAAATCCAATTCACGGAAAGAACATAAAGTTCAAGGATATGAGAGGCTGGCATAAGAGGAGCCGCATGCTCCATTTGTTCAAACATTGTGGCTGGTGATAAGTGCTGCTCATGTGACCCTCACTTTGAATGGGGCGTCTGCAACAAAAAGATTCAGTTGCGAACTTTAGCCTTTCCCGATTCACTTCAAGTCGCTCTAAGGTTAATTCACGTTCCGCCGAAGAGAGAGAAAAGAAAAGAATTTAGGAGTAATTCAATGAAAAGTGAAAAAAAAGGATTCTCTCCGTCTATTGAGGCAACTGGAGAGCCCGCGATACATTTTTCTCTCTCCCTCATTGACCTCACTTTACATTCTTTTGAGGTAGACCTTCCAAATTCCTCCGACGGAGGAGAGGATGAAAAAGAAATCCTTGATGCAAATGGACGGAGGGGATGGGTGTAAAGGAGTGGTAAGGATTTAACCCATTCCAACCGGGGGAAAGCACCTGCTTCTGCATTGCAGAAATAACTAGATACAACCTGTGTCACTTCGTTGCTGCGCTGTGAACTTGTAGATCTGCTATTTATTTTAAAGCGATCAAATCTTTGCTTCTATAGGAGTCCATCATGGAACAAAATATTCTGAAATGGGGGGGTCCACCACAGTCGAATATACAAATTTTGGGGCTCCGATCCTTGACATGAAAACGTTCTGAGCACCATTGATATATAGCAAAAAAAAGGTTTTCACGATAGGATTTTGAAGACATTTTGTAGAACCGGCCTTGAGGTCTCGATGGGTTAAGAAACACTGATTGATGAAGAACCATACTTTGCCGACCAAGAATGACACCCTCAAAAGACTTAAGAAGAGAGGCAGAGGATGTATTTATGAGGAAGCGGGAATGCGCGTTTCGCTGGAGAAAAGCAAGGTCTTTGCTTAGAGAGGACGCTCCTCCTGGCCTTGTTGTTTTGTTAGCTCGCTATATTCCCCCTGAGTTCGGAGGCCAGTGTTGCCATGTCTGCTTATTATAAGTGACTTTGGGCTTATTTATTTTCTGTAAAAAGTCGCTTGAAAATATGAGTTTAGTGGGTTAGTTGTTAGTGGGTTTTTTTCTGGGTTTGTCTCTAAAGTGTAGTGGTTGCTTATTTGGGCTTCAATCCTAAAATAATATTTAAAACCAGTGGTTCTCAAACAACAAACAAAGGTTGGCCGAATTAATATGCATTTGTCCACAGACACCATCCCCAAATCTGTAAATATTTTGTGTCAGGGGACCAGATTTGTGTTTAAAAATGTTTAAAAAATAATAAAATATATATTCTCACAAGTTTTGAAAATAGCGTGTCTATACAGTAAAGTACAAACGGCTTGTACAGTGAAACTGTGAAAGGCTCATAGATCGGCTATATTCAAATATCCGACGCATTAATAGGTTTAAAGCGCTCATGATGTGGCCTATATCAGTCGCTTCTTCCAGTCGTGTTTTCATATAGACCCCGGTCGCTTGTTATCTGTTTCTCTCGCAAAAAAACTCTGGCAACGCTGTCTGAGTGAGACACGCGCCAACTGTCACCGTCGGTGTATACGGTGCACACCGCTGGCTCCTTCTTATCCCTCCGCGCTCTCTCCCACGCTTATCTTCAAAGTGTCTGGCAACCCGGTGGGCTCGCCGGCCCCTCACTCCCCCCTCACTCCCCCCCGGCTCAGCGGGGGGTCTCCGCCATCCAGGACCACCTGCTCAGTACACGAGCTGCAGTGTGACTTCTTATGAAATGAAATAAATCCCTCCTCCTCCTCCTCCTCCTCCTCCTTTCATTATTGTACCTCAGCCCCCTTTCAAGCCCTGTTTGCTTCAGTTTGTGTTGAGATCAGATTCTAAAAACGTCTTCTATACATCCTGACAGTTTTCTGAAAAAGCTTATGTTTCTATGTCAGCCGTTCTTTTTCGATATTTCAAAAATAGCAGACCTACAAGCTCATAGCGCGCCACTCGGTGGCGCGCTATGAGCTAGTAGATCTGCTATTTTTCAATAGCTGAAGCGTAACACCAAAAGGGGTTCCCGCCCCAAAATGGGTTAAAAAAAGATTCTACAAATGTCTTCTACGGACCGTATACGGACCACACCATTTGATGAGATTTATCCTCTCAGAATGCAAAACTTGAATATCTTTATGTCGTTGGATAAGATAAGAACACTGGTGGTCCACCGGACCACTGGTTGAGAATCACTACTCACTATCTTTACTACTATGGCTCAGAAACTGTGAGCTTTTGAATAGTTCTTTGAATAGCCATAAAATATGGTCAACGTGGTTAAAATGTAAAATGATACAGACGCTCAACTGATGACAGATTTATGACAAATTAAATTGGAAAAGAAATGCACAAATAGCAGATCTACAAGCTCACATTGTGATCCATGATGAGAGTGTAGATCAGCTATTAACACAACATTGTACGACAAAGTATAAAATAGGGCTTAAGTGGTTAATTGAGTGTGTGTGACTATGTGTGTGTGCGTGCGTGCGTGCATGCGTGGATGAGTGTGCGCATGTGTGCATGAATGTGTGCATGTGTGCACGTGTATTCTTTAAAACTGAGATAATCTTGTTGGAAAACAATGTGTGAATATCCTAAGCCTTTGATTCCAACACAGCTTATTTTCTTAATTTATCCAAAACCCAATGCAAAAAGAATTGCTTATCCAATTCTGAACGGGAACCCATTTTGGTGTCAGCATCATGTTATGCTTTAGCTATTGAAAAATAGCAGATCTACAAGCTCATAGCGCGCCACCGAGTGGCGCGCTACGAGCTTGTAGGTCTGCTATTCTGATCTCAGGTCAGAATGGGGTTAATCAGACCAGTGTGTGTCCAGTGGAAACCTCGTATGAATCTGATCTCAGGTCAGAATGGGATATCTGAGGCGGAGGAGACCAATGGTGGAGCCGTATATAACTACCCGTCTGGCCAATAAAAAACACATCATTTCATGAAGACTACGTGTTTTTCGGAGGGCGGGGGGCGGGAGTTATACGCGGTAAACAATCACATGGTGGATCTCCTTATTAGCATCAAAGTCACGGTAAAGCCATAGTCTTTGTCCACTTCGTTATCTCTCAACAAAGCGGCGACACTCGGCTATATACCGCGTCTTTTTTCCCCCGCCGGTTATTATCGCCCTGCAGTTCTTTGGGGGGGGGGGGGGGGGGGGGGGGGGCGGCGGTTTTTAAATCATTACGGTTCAGGGAAAAGAATGCAAAGGGGAAAAAAAGGAGACGATAATGGAACAACAGTCGAAGGGAATGTCTGTGTGCGTCGCTGCGCAAATGAGGCATTCTCTCTATTAGATGGAGAGAGAGAAAAAAAACATCTCGGCTTCACTCAGACGCACACACAAGGTGGACACCTAATCTTGTTAGTGACTACAGCTGGTGCGTTGCAGCCTAATAGTGTGCTGGCTCCCACAACCAAGTGTGTGATTCCTAGTATACCGCGGTAGAGCAGTGGTTCCCAAAGTGGGGTCCGGGGGGGGACCCCTAGGGGGGTCCATGAGGTTAGTTCCAGGGGGTCCCCCTATAGCTAAATTATAGTTAGGAACTCAAATGGACCCTGACGGTTCCATTTGTATACACTCTCAGAGTTAAATTCACATTGATTTTTACAATATGAATTGGGGGTCCCAGAGATAGAAATGCCATTTAAATGGGGGGGGGTCCGTAGACTAATGCATATCAAAACTGGGGGGGGGGGGGGGGGGGTCCTTGAAATTTAACTGGTTGAGAATCACTGCTAGAGCCGTGGAAATCGTCTCTTATGGGGGTCCCTGGCATATCTGTTCAATGGGGGTCTAATTAGTGGGACTTTGGGGGTCCTTGACATGAAAAGGTTTGGGAACCACTGATATAGAGGGCTAGTGCAGTGGCTCCCATATAGGCTGCCGTGCTAACTCACTCGCCGCCGGCAGCACCCTCTGGTGGCTGAATTGCATACTCAAGAACCGCCGCGCATTCATCTCTGTGGAGAAGCGTCTTATTTCGGATGGCGTTTCACTCATGAAACGGAGAACCAGGAAGTGAACATAACGGGCGCTATGTAACGGCCCGGGTCCCGCCAATGTTCATTATTTCACCAAAAACATACATTTTGTAAACAGGCGATCGTGTCGTTTATTATTAGGATTGAGCCGCAAATCGATCTCGCTTTGATCCAAAACGCAGCCTGGAAGAAGAATCAGAGATTGTTTTTATCGCAGTGTTTTACGAGGGGAAACGTAATCAATTCATATTAACCCATTCTGAACGGGAACCCATTTTGGTGTCAGCATCATGTCATGCTTTAGCTATTGAAAAATAGCAGATCTACAAGCTCATAGCGCGCCACCGAGTGGCGCGCTACGAGCTTGTAGGTCTGCTATTTTTGAAAAATCGAAGAACGACTGACATTTTCAGAATCTGATCTCAGGTCAGAATGGGTTCATCAGACCAGTGTGTGTCCAGTGGAAACCTCATGTGAATCTGATCTCAGGTCAGAATGTGTTAAAAAAAACACGTCAAAAGGCGATCTCGGCGACGAGGGCGTTTGGACCAGAAGGCGTCAAAGAAACCCCTTGGACCCCACCCACCACACGCAAATTCTACAAACACATTTGCTTTCCGTTTTGAAACAACCTCTGAGGGCACTATGAGGTCGTAGCTGAAGACACCTGCTGCAGGCACCGTTAGAAGACTATACAGCAAACTTTTGGTGCATGCCATGGTATGTGTCCAGGTGTGATATGTTTGACCGTCGGGCCAATGGGGGGAAACACTCCCACATCACTGGCGGTCACGGTCAGCCAGGCCAATGGGGGGAAACACTCCCACATCACTGGCGGTCACGGTCAGCCGGGCCAATGGGGGAAACACTCCCACATCACTGGCGGTCACGGTCAGCCGGGCCAATGGGGGAAACACTCCCACATCACTGGCGGTCACGGTCAGCCAGGCCAATGGGGGAAACACTCCCACATCATTGGCGGTCACGGTCAGCCGGGCCAATGGGGGAAACACTCCCACATCACTGGCGGTCACGGTCAGCCGGGCCAATGGGGGAAACACTCCCACATCACTGGCGGTCACGGTGAGCCGGGCCAATGGGGGAAACACTCCCACATCACTGGCGGTCACGGTGAGCCGGGCCAATGGGGGAAACACGCTGACAGTGAATAAAGTCATCAACTCATGGAACAAACATGCAGCGGAAGACGTCTTTCGATGATGTAATGCACTGACCCTTGTGTAAATGTTTCTGACCTGGGAGCAGCCAGTGACCAGATCTATCTGTGTGTGTGTGTGTGTGTGTGTGTGTGGTGTGTGTGTGTGTGTGTGTGTGGTGTGTGTGTGTGTGTGTGTGCGTGCGTGCGTGCGTGCGTGCGTGCGTGCGTGCGTGCGTGCGTGCGTTTGTCCAGGCCATAGGCATATCTCCAGCGCTGCTTCACAGATCAGCAGAGCTCCGCGTCTGGGTTTTGTTTGTACCGCTTCCCCAATAACACAAAGGGTGCAGCATGAGAGGAAACGTGTGACACATAAGCCTGAGACTCTCAACACGTACCACGACTATACGTCAGTATTGCACAACCGGGTCGGCCCCTGCACTTGCATCGTTTCCCGACTCGCGTGGCGCCCGTCCGTGCAGCGCTGCAAATGAACCATGAACACACATACAGTACACACACCCTCTTCTTCAGTTCTTAGAGAGGCCCTGTCTGTGATTCACTGAGCAAATGCAGACACCCCCCCCCCCCCCCCCGCCCCCATCATCTCATACAGATGTGCCACTCAATGCTTCAGTACACACACATGCTCACTCGTTTGCTTGCTCGCTTACGGCCTCACACACACACACACACACACACACACACACACACACACACACACACACACACACACACACGTGTGCCGCATCAAACACAAGAATTGTTTTAGTTTTCCTGCGGTGTGTGGTAAGCAGAGAGAGTGTGGGAGCTTTGCAACAGAGACCGGGGGGTTAAACAATCTCATTTGGCCCTCACTTGACCTAGATTTCACCAGAATTAAAAGCGGGGTCTGACCACAGGCAGGGAAAGAGTAACAGGAGGAAGAACGAGAAAGGGGAAAAGAGACATGGGGAACGACAGAGAGAGAGAGAGAGAGAGAGAGAGAGAGAGAGAGAGAGAGAGAGAGAGAGCCAGGGAGACGGAGTAGAGAGGGAAGGGCCCGGCTGCCAGGAAATCGAAGGAGAGAGAGAGAGAGAGAGAGAGAGAGAGAGAGAGAGAGAGAGAGACAGAAAGGAGAACTTACAGTGACATCATGCTTAGCGAACAGCTGCGCTACTCGAGAGCAGAAAATCCAATTTGTGCAGGCAGGACCTCGACCACCTAACACCGGGGGCTTTTCAGGCTCAACAACCTCCGCACACAAACACAAACACAAACCCACGCACGGGCGTGCACGCACACACACACACACACACACACACACACACACACACACACACACACACACACACACACACACACACACACACACACGCACCAAACACACAGCAGTGGGAGGATGGATGCGTATACACAATAACGTAATATACGTTAGCATATGGCTGCGTGTACAGGATGTTTGCCACGATATACGAGGAGAAGCCCAATTCATGTGTGCCGTGCACACCGAAAACATCCGACCACCACCACCACCACCACACTCACACTCACACGACGTTGCGAGCGCCACACACCGTCGTACCACAGAGCTGTACATACGACGTATACATTGAGCTTAACCATTTCAGCTTTATAGGAGGGAGGTGGGGTGGTGGTGGGGGGGTGGTATGGTATGGGGTATTCTTTAAGCTTTTAATGCCAGTGATTAGTGCCAGAGGCAAGGTTTGACTGCACCACTAAGCACCAAATAGACGTGGTTTTAACCACAAAGCTGACGGACAGATGTGGAAACATCCTAACCGTCCGGCCGTTCACAGTTATTTATAGAAGAATATAGGAGAAAAAAGAGGGGGGTGGGGGGGGGGGGGGGGTGTTCTCTTCTTTAGGATGAAATATCGACCAAGTCTTTTCTGTAATTTTTTTTCTTTTGTATATGGCCAGTTTTTTTTCTTTTCTTCTACTGACCTTTCAATGATTACCTTGTTTTTTTTCTTTTTCTTATATGCCTGTATAAACCACTTTGGAAGTGAATAAAAAAGAAAGTACTTTATCCTTACTTATATATTAGTATTATTTTTAACGCCATTATTAACTTAGGCTAATCCACTCTACCCCCCCCCCCCCCCCCCAAAAAAAAATAATAAATAATTTGATTTGATTATGTGTCATTTTCGCTGGCCGGTGCGGGGGGGGGGGGGGGAGCTGTGAATTCCTCTGTCGACCTCCTCCCTTCGTCTGTGACCCCGGAGGGCACGTGAACGAATTCTTTAGCAGATTTAAGAGTCGGATGAGAGGGGAGGGAGGGGGGGGAGGGGGGGGGACAAGGGAAAAACACAAAAGGCTTTATGTGGTCAATGTAATGAGACTTATGTTGCTGCTGCGCGTACAGTAAATGTGTGTGTGTGTGTGTGTGTGTGTGTGTGTGTGTGTGTGTGTGTGTGTGTGTGTGTGTGTGTGTGTGCGTGCATGCACACATGCGTGTGTCCATGCATGCGTGCGTGCGAGTGTGTACATGCGTGCGTGCGTGTGTTCGTGCGTGTGTCCATGCGTGCGTGCGTGCGAGTGTGTACATGCGTGCGTGCGTGTGTTCGTGCGTGTGTGTGTACATGCGTGCGTGTGTCTGTTTGTGCGTGCGAGTGTGTACGTGCGTGCGTGTGTGTACATGCGTGCGAGTGTGTACATGCGTGCGAGTGTGTACATGTGTGCATGTGTGTACAGGCGTGCGTGTGCACAGGGCAAAGTTAAAGGAACTGCAGCATGTCTCTTGGTACAGTGGCTCCTCCCGTCACCTCTCCTGGTTTTCTTCCCCCGTTCTCTGCATCAGACTGTTATAATAACACACAATAGAGGTAATAATAGACAATAGGCAATCACTATACAGCTAATAGAACAGCCCACGCTATACAGCAGCAGCTATACATCCAGAGGAGGCGGATCCAACTCAAGAAGGAAAGTAACTACCAGTAAGTCAATTTACTCAATTTGTTCTAGCATACTAACTGAGTTCATTTCACTTTACGTGTGTATGTCCTTTTTCCAATATTTATGATCAAGTATGGCGTGAAGTTACGGAAAAAAGACAAAAAGTAATATATATGGAGATATGCCCGACAAACGACATATTGCTACTTTTACTTAAAGTATAACATCTGTGTAGTGCTTCCACCACTGTCTTCTCTGTTCTGCGTT
>NC_139702.1:26998537-27022614 GCF_964188405.1 Protomyctophum parallelum | reverse complement strand
CATCAAGGTGCAACAAGCTAGGATTGGCAATAAGAAAATAGTATACAAATAAAAGTACAATACCACTTTCGGAAAGTTGTGTGGGTTTTTGTGAAACATTATAAGTCAACGCTTTTTGTGCAAAGATGTGGAGGAAAAAAAGGGCTATCGTGTCCTTCAGAAGTTGACTTTGAAGTTATATTTGGACACGCGTTTTACACGCTTCCAGCAGCTAAAACTACAAAAACCATCATCAAGTATTTATGATGAGCAAATTGAGCAATTGAGCATGGTGGAGAAAGTACAGTACACATACCACTGTGACAAACAAACACAAGCCCAAAGAAACACACTGTGGAGAAGTATATGCTCTCTATGTGTGAGTTTGGTGCGTGCGTGCGACCATGCCATGTATAACACACGTACGTACATGTGCATTCATTCATTAGTTGGTCTACACATCTTCCTGTGTGTGTGTGTGTGTGTGTGTGTGTGTGTGTGTGTGTGTGTGTGTGTGTGTGTGTGTGTGTGTGTGTGTGTGTGTGTGTGTGTGTGTGTGTGTGTGTGTGTGTGCGACGTGTGCGTGCGTGATGGGGCGTCTTCATGGGTTAAGTGTGGGACATTCTGGTATTTTAGTGTCTCAGTCTGTGTGTGTGTGTGTGTGTGTGTGTGTGTGTGTGTGTGTGTGTGTGTGTGTGTGTGTGTGTGTGTGTGTGTGTGTGTGTGTGTGTGTGTGTGTGTGTGCGTGCGCGTGTGCGTGTGTGTGTGTGTGTGTGTGCGTGTGTGTGTGTGTGTGTGTGTGTGTGTGTGTGTGTGTGTTGTCACATGGGTTCGGTCAGCCCCAACCCGTCAGGCTGGACAGGCAGAACTAAAGCGCCCGACTCGCACCCAAACAAAAAGCCATTTATCCATAAATGTGTTGTCGGAACTGAACATGCTATTCACAGCCAGCAGCAGCCACCCCCCTTCTCCAAAAAAACACATGCCTGCACATTAAGAACTCTGTTCCCTCAGCAGTGTCGCCCAAGACAAATCCTTCTACATTTGCTGTCCTTCAAGGTTAAAGCGATTCTGATTCTGATTAGCTATGCAAATATATTGGATGTCGTTGCCGTCGGGGCAGAAACCTCTTATCTCCATATTATAACTTTTTTATGTGTTTACAATTTACTTAATTATTAACTACTTCAGCCATATTTAAAAAAGAACTGAGAAAATAGCTAATCTACAGTACAAGCTCTCAATCTTTGAATTTCTGGAAGATTTGAGATGTTAAACCATTTTGGGGCGGGAACCCCTTTTGGTGTTTTAAACATTATGTTATAGCTATACAAATAGCAGATCTACAAGCTCATAGCGCGCCAGCGAGTGGCGCGCTACGAGCTTGTAGGTCTGCTATTTTTGATTCGTGAAAAACTTTTTAAACTCAAATCTTTGATCCTTGGAACAACATATTTTCAGATGGGGGCCGGGGGAATATTACATGTAATTTCTGGGGTCCTTGACATGAAATATTGAGCACCGCACGGATATATAGAAACATGAGGTTTTTTTCAGAAGAAAAGAAAATACATTTTAAAAAGTCATTCTTTTCGACCTAAATGGCCTAAATGGGTTAAAAATTATCCCATCTCAAGAACTCAAGGCAAATCGGGAGTCCAAAAAGCAGCTCATTGGATTCGTCATCGTCACAAAACACGAAGCCGATAGCAACGGGAGTCTATAGCAGCACGCCTCAGCCTAATACGGCCATAGGAGCAGGGACATGCTCAGAGTCACGACTCTGAGGAAGATCCAAAGATAAAAACTCAGCCAAAAATCGGTAATTTCTTGTCATACTATAAAGCACCTGAATAAAAAGGCTTTAACTTCTCAGAGCTGCTCCGGTGTCTCCTTTCTATGAAGCTGCCTTTTGTGGACGTGCATGTTAACCCATTTAGGCCTGACGTCGAAATTTAAAAAAGATCTTAAAAAACAATCTGAAATACCTCATGTTTCTGTATCGGTGGTGCTCAATATTTCATGTCAAGGACCCCGGAAAATGATATGTAATTGGCCGCCGACCCCCATCTGAAAATATGTTGTTCCATGGACCCCCCAGAAGCAAAGATTTGAGTTAAAAACGTTCGCTCTTAAAGAATATATTCAAACATTTGGGCCACATTTTCATGATTTTTCAAAAATAGCAGACCTACAAGCTCGTGGCGCGCTATGAGCTTGTAGGTCTGCTATTTTTAAATAGCTAAAGCATACTGTAACATAATGCTTACAACACCAAAAAGGGTGTAAATTAGTGTAAATTAGGCCTAATTCGGCAGTGTTTAGTACCGTGTATGAAGCATTCTTCAAGAATTTAATTAATAAATTAACGGTTTATTTTCGGTCTTTGTTTACGACGAATCACAACACACAACACAATCTTCCATCACAAATGTATACATATCCGACCAAATTACACACAAAATCCAATTCAATCAATGCCCCGAAAAGAGAAAAGAAGGAATAGACAACGTAGCACAACGTTTATACTGTACTCTGTGAATCTTGTAAAACACATTGTAACAAGGCTGACTGTACAGTAGGTCACACACACACACACACACACACACACACACACACACACACACACACACACACACACACACACACACACACACACACACACACACACACACACACACACACAGTCACACACACACACACACACACACACACACACACACACAGACACACACACACACACACACACACACACACAACAATACAGATTTACATCCGGGTATGGGTTTGTTGATAAGGAGGGAAATGAGAACCGTGTGCTCTGAGGGTAAAGCAGCGACGCTAACAAAGCAACCGGCCAGGAGGAAAATAATATCCACAAAAACAAGGGAAAACAGTATATCGTCTTCGTCTCTGTCGTGGGTGGAAACCTCGTATGTCCAAAACTGTTACTTTTTCAGGATTCAAAAGCATCAAAAGAATAGCCAGATGCATGCACGCTCAAAACACGTCGATTCGTTTCGAGCTTGCGGATTTGCTACTTTTGATGCTTTTGTGTGATGCTGTATGATACAGTATGATAAAAACACAAAAAGTTTAAGAAATATATGGATAAAAGGTTTTTGCAGCGATAATATGACAGAGAGAGAGAGAGAGAGAGAGAGAGAGAGAGAGAGAGAGAGAGAGAGAGAGAGAGAGAGAGAGAGAGAGAGAGGAAGAGAAAGAGAGAGGGAGAGAGACACAGAAAGAGAGAGGGAGGGAGAGAGGGGAGAAAAGAAAAAGAAAGAGAGAGAGAGAGAGAGAGAGAGAGAGAGAGATCTCTAAAATAACTCTAACAAGTCCCACTTTTGAAAGCGGAGCTGTGCATTCCCCCTGTGGCGATAAAGACACCCCATGGTGAGAGCATTATCTAAACCCATTTTGGAGCTCAGGCTAAGTGCTTGAGTATGTACAAAAAGGGCATACATGTGACACTCACGCACGCACGCACGCACGCACGCACACACGCACGCACGCACGCACGCACGCACGCACGCACGCACATTCTACAATATCGTTGTTGTCGGGCAGAAACCTCTATTTAAACTTAGTTTTTCCGTAAATCAACGCCTTACTTGATCACACGACGGCAACAAACACAAGCATCAAAAGTATAGCAGATCTACAAGCTCGAAAAGTGGCATGACGAAGCTATAGGTGTTTTGCTTGTGTAGATCTGACGCTTTTGAATTCGAAAAAAAAAACATCAAAGGTAGATTGCTTGTAGATCTGCTATACTGTTGATGTTTTTGACACATACAGTAAGGCTACAGTATAGGCTATAAGGACTGCAGATGCTGGTGTACTGCAGCAGGATATACAACCAGAAAGGCAATGGTGGAAAGTATACACTGTACATTTACACTGTACTTTGAGGTATTTCCAATTGTCAATGCTTGTTCTTCTCTCCACTACATTTCACTGGAAAATATTGTACTTTTACTCCACTAAAATTATTTAAAAACTAGTTACTAGTTAGTGACTTTGTAGATTTTGATTAGTATGACATAACATGCATTGCCCTGGCCTATATACCTTTCGGCCATTTGATAATAGACAATCTACGTACGAGCTCACAATGTGTGAGGTATTAATAATAATAATAATGATGATGATAATATTGTATGATGTATGCTACAGCCATGAAAGGGTATAGCTAGCGTGGCATTTGATTACCAGTTGGTCCCTATTGTTCTGTCTGTCTGTCTGTCTGTCTGTCTGTCTGTCTGTCTGTCTGTCTTCGCACCGTCTTCCTCTCCTGTCCGGGGGGCATGTGAACAATTTATTTCATTCACATATCTCCGCGATACGCAGTCTGATTGTTAATTCCTTTTTGTGGCAATTATGTCTGTCATCACCAGTCAATCAACGGCTCCCATTTGTGTTCATGCAGCTGGCCTGCATGCTTATCCCATAGCCTGGAGGGATGACTATATGCCATTTAAAAGAGCACCTGACATTAAAGCAGTGTTTTTTTGTTTGTTTTGTTTTTAGATTTTCTTTTTGCGGCTCACGCCTTTTTATTGATTTTTGAAGGGACAGACAGTAGGCTGACAGGAAACGGGAGAGAGATGGGGGGATGACATGCAGTAAAGGCCGTGTCGGGCTCGGGAGTCGAACCCGCGGCACACTGCGAATGGATTACCAGTCCGGTGCCCAGACCGTTATGCCACGGCCTGGGCCAAGCAGTGTTAATGTTGTTGACTAAGACTGAGACCAACCATACCACTCCAGCCCTACAGTAGGAATAAGATATATAAAATAGCAGATCTACAACGCGGCGCATTGTGAGCTTGTACAGCTGACAGCAATACCCTATGACAGCAATACCCTAGAAGTTGAGTGTCTACGGTACACTATACAGATTCAAGTACGGTTTTGTAGGAATATTTTAAAGAAATGCATTATTAGTCCTCATGACTGATCTGCCATTTTCCATGGATTTCCATCCACCAGCTGTTGTTGTCTGTTCTAGTTGTTTCCTTGATGCTTCTTGACGCGACTGTCTGGTCATTATACCAAGGTCCATTATTATTAACCCATTTTGACCTGAGATCAGATTCTAAAAATGTCTTCTACAATCCTGACAGTTTTCTGAAAAAGCTATGTTTCTATGTCAGTCGTTCTTCGATTAAAAACAAATACAAGCTCATAGCGCGCCACTCGGTGGCACTGCTATTTTTCAATAGCTAAATTATAACATAATGCTAACACCAAAAGGGGTTCCCGCCCGAAAATGGGTTAATTCAGCATTTGAGCAACGGAACACCATTTGAGAGATTGAGATTTAGCCTCGCCGACTCAAAACTATAATGAATATTTTGTTCTCGTTGGATGCATGTTTTGTCCACAGTACAATGATGTGGAGAGATGACAGACCCGTATAAGGGTCCATTTGGTTTCATTTTACAACTCTCAAGCGTTAAAGATCTACGGGTCCATTTGGTTATACCAACTTTCCATCATTTAGCTGGGGACCAGCAGGATTCATTTAGCTGGGGACCAGCAGGATTCATTTAGCTGGGGACCAGCAGGATTCATTTAGCTGGGGACCAGCAGGATTCATTTAGCTGGGGACCAGCAGGATTCATTTAGCTGGGGACCAGCAGGATTCATTTAGCTGGGGACCAGCAGGATTCATTTAGCTGGGGACCAGCAGGATTCATTTAGCTGGGGACCAGCAGGATTCATTTAGCTGGGGACCAGCAGGATTCATTTAGCTGGGGACCAGCAGCATTCATTTAGCTGGGGACCAGCAGCATTCATTTAGCTGGGGACCAGCAGGATTCATTTAGCTGGGGACCAGCAGGATTCATTTAGCTGGGGACCAGCAGGATTCATTTAGCTGGGGACCAGCAGGATTCATTTAGCTGGGGACCAGCAGGATTCGCCTCAAGGACCACTGGTTGAGAAGAGAACCACTGAAGTTGGGCGTTAATGCCCATGTTAAGGCTCATACATAGTCTGGATTTACGGTGGTTAGGTGACCACCGAACTACAACATGACGTCACGAGCCACGGTGAAGAGCAAACCACCGCCACCGCTCCAGCCCTTCTCTCTGTTTTTACTCACCACCGCTCAACGTTATTTCAGCTCCGGTGATCAGCTCACCACCGGAGCGGTGGTCACCTCATCACCGAAAATCCAGACTATGAATAGGCCTTTATGCTTTACTTTTGAGAAATAGCAGACCTACAAGCTCATAGCGCGCCACCGAGTGGCGCGCTACGAGCGGCGCGCTACGAGCTTGTAGATCTGCTATTTTTAGAAAAATCGAAGAACGACTGACATTTTTAGAATCTGATCTCAGGTCAGAATGGGTTAATCAGACCAGCGTGTGTCCAGTGGAAAACCTCGTATGAATCTGATCTCAGGTCAGAATGGGTTCAAACTAAAAAACAAACATTTAGAATACGGATATGAGAGGATATCTGCCCAGACGCTAGTGACGACGTCCACTGGCCTACAGAGATGTGGGGGAAAAAAGGTGACATGTTCAGATGAGTCATCCTTCACCACATATAGAATATGTGACAGATACACACATACAGTACGGTATACGCTACTGTACGTATACACCAAGAGAACCGGAAAACAGGCCTGACTGTTTCACCTTCAGGGGGTCCGCTGTGTGTCTCTGCGATGCTGTCAGGCACACAATTCTAAATCCCAAAATAATGTGGTAACATAGTGGTAGGCATAGATTCTTTTTTTACTTTTACTAAAAGTACAAAAGTATTGGTGTCAAAATGTACTTAAAAGTACCAAGAAGCGGAGGTCAAAGTAGGAGGCGAATAAGATTTATGATTGTGTTGTTGTTGTTGTTTTTCTATTTAATTTCTCTCTCTCTCTCTCTCTCTCTCTCTCTCTCTCTCTCTCTCTCTCTCGTATACACACATTACAGTATATACGTGTGTGTGTGTGTGTGTGTGTGTGTGTGTGTGTGTGTGTGTGTGTGTGTGTGTGTGTGTGTGTGTGTGTGTGTGGTGTGTCCTTGTGCTCAGAAGACGAATGCGAATACAAAGTTGGCTAAATACTGTTCTGTCTCGGCTATTATGGGCAGTCTGTCTATCTGGAGAAGGCGTTGTTTTATTTATCCCTAGATGGCTTAAAAAAAAATATATATATATATATATATATATATATATATATATATAAAACATCCTGTCTAGTAGTGTCAAGTAATAGTATGTCATCAATGTCCTATCTCCCCCCCCCCCCATCTGTGTGTTAAGCATGTGCAGCAGTTTATATCTGGTTGGACCATATAATGTAACCTAATTCTGAGCAGTGTTTGGGTCTATTGCATTGCGCCTCTTGTGCAGATCCAAATAAAATAATGCAAATGTGTGTGTGCGCGCACACGTGCACAACACACAATAACACACACACACACACACACACACACACACACACACACACACACACACACACACACACACACACACACACACACACACACACACACACACACACACAGAGAGAGAGAGAGAGTATAGCTAACATTCAGTTGAGTGCACGTGCCTGTTAGTTGCTATCAGAATGGATTAACCTATTCTGTGCGAGAACCCATTTTGGTGTTAGCACTATGTTATGCTTTAGCTATTGAAAAATAGCAGATCTGCTATTGTAGGTCTGCTATTTTTGAAAAATCGAAGAGCGACTGACATAGAAGACATTTTGTTAATCTGACCTCAGGTCAGAATGGGTTAAATAGACTGGCCAAAGCTGCTCTTCTACAGTGTGACTCCAGGGGAGTGTTTTCAGTTTGCTATCAGATGGATATAATGTCAGCAGCAGCACTGGCTGGCCCCGCAGTGACACAACACTGCATGTGCAAAGCTTTTAACAACCGGCCATAAATATTTCCCTTTTTGCAAATCAAAGGTTGCCTCTCTCTCTCTAGTCTCTATACTCATTCAGTTTGGCACTATGGTGGTGGAGTATACGTGTGGAGTCAGAGAGAGGGAGAGAGAGAGGGGGGGGGGAGGGAGGGAGGGAGGGAGAGAGGGGTGGGGGAGAGAGGGGTGGGGGAGAGAGAGAGAGAGAGAGAGAGAGAGAGAGAGAGAGAGAGAGAGAGAGAGAGAGAGGAGAGAGAGAGAGAGAGAGAGAGACGGGGGAGGGAGGGAGAGAGGGGCGGGGGAGAGAGAGAGAGAGAGAGAGAGAGAGAGAGAGAGAGAGAGAGAGAGACGAGAGAGAGAGAGAGAGAAGAGAGAGAGAGAGAGAGAGAGAGAGAGAGAGACGGGGGGAGGGAGGGAGAGAGGGGCGGGGGAGAGAGAGGGGTGGGAGAGGGGGGGAGGGAGGAAGGGAGAGAAGGTGCGAGAGCAAGTGAGAGGAGAAAATAAGAGACGAAGTGAGAATACATATATATATATATATATATATATATATAATAAGGAGAGAGATAACAAGAAAGAGAGGGGGGGTGATCAAATGGGGAGAGAGACAGAGGGAGGTACAGGGAGAGAGTAATACAATCAGAGAGGGAGAGGGCAAGGACAGAGAGAGGAAATGAGAGAAAGGGGAAGAGAGGGAGTCATAAAATGAAAGAGAGACAGATGGAGAGATAGAGAGAGAGAGAGAGAGAGAGAGAGAGAGAGAGAGAGAGAGAGAGAGAGAGAGGAGGGGAGGCGAGAGGTGGGAGTGCAGTAGCTATAACTAAAGTGTTCAATATTTACATAGCCACAGAGCAGTGGAGGAGCCTTTTGAATGCCATTAATATTAGATGATATTAGCTCTAATAAGGAAGAACATTGTGCTGGGTGCTGCTGCTACAACACACACACACACACACACACACACATACACACACACACACACACACACACACACACGAGTGCGCACGCACGCACACACACAGTACAAAAAACGTAGTGTTAACCTAATTTAAGCCTTATTTGATTTAAATTGCTTAATGTTCTTATTTTAGTTATGATCCTAGATGAATATTTATATGTATTTGATGTATTACCCTGTGTTGCTTACTGTAAATCACTCTGGATTAAGACCGTCTGCTAAATTCCTGAATTGTAAATTGTATACGCACACGCACACGCGCACACACACACACACACACACACACACACACACACACACACACACACACACACACACACACACACACACACCCCCACACACACACATACTTTCTGGTGTTTATGGCCTTCATCCTTGACCCCTTGTCTTAAAAACCCAGCGTGCCCAATTTGTGTGCGCTCTGCATACAGTCCAAAGGTGAGGCGGTCTAAAGTGCCATTGATACGGCCGAGAACAGGCACTTCAAGTCTTTTAAACATCCATCACTGTGGCCAAAACCACAGGGCCAGCCTTGTAGTGTATAGTGTGGAAACCTTGTACGTCCAAAACTCTTAATATAATATGCTCGTCAGAATTTCAGAAAATGGGGAAAGAGAGAACTGCATTCCAATGGACCCAACGTGCTTATTATCAGGGGTTGTTGCCATGTTGTCTTGTTATGGTGGACATTTTCGTCAACATTCCATTTTTGCCACAGACATACAAAATAATAATATTATTACCAGAAGAAACACATACAAAGATAACATAAGAAAGAATGACCATAGAGGTCTGTAACTCTGAGAGTGTTCAAAATGGAACCAAATGGACCCTTATACAGGTCCATTTGAACACTCTGAGAGTTATACAGTATAACCAATTTAGGCCTGACCTCGAAATAAAAAATAAATCTTCCATCTTCTAAATCCTCCAGTTTCATTTTTCAAAAATAGCAAACCTACAAGCTCGTGGCGCGCTATGAGCTTGTAGGTCTGCTATTTTTCAATAGCTAAATTATAACATAATGTTTAAAACACCAAAAGGGGTTCCCCCGCCCAAAATGGAATAAGCAACACTGCAACTCTCTCACTCCAAAACAAACAAATAAATAAATAATAAATAAAACATTTGAGAACCACTATAGTACTATAGTGGACTCCTAACGTGCCATGATAGTGCCATAAATAATTGTCAAACATATTACATAATGTACTATACGAATAAAATAAAATAAAAGTTATGATGATGATGATGATGATGATGATGATGATGATATTTTGAAGAAAACCGGGAGACTTGACGTTCAGTAAGTGGGTCATATTATCAAAATGAGAAGATTATAATGGTGTGTATAAAACAGAACATCAAACATCTGCCACGGACAAGACAACTGCACGGACACATTTGTCCGTGTACAGACATGTTGGTGACCCCTTGCTTATTATGATTTGGTCACAAGGTCCCGTTAACACTTTTTTTTTTTCTTAAATTCTTATCCCACGATTTTGTAACCCAGTTTTTCTTTTCACCCAGTGCCAATTATCGTTAACACTTTTAATTGGTTCAGTACATGTGAAGCCCACAGCCCTATGGGCTGTATTTTGCATGTCTTAAGTATCTTGTTCCCTAACTTGAGTAAACTAAAGACCTGGAGGCGTGATCAATGCTCTTTGGCCACTCAGAATAGCCAAATGGCATTGATCACGCCTCCAGGTCTTTAGTTTACTCAAGTTATAGGGAATAAGACCTGGTACTTAAGACACGCTAAATACAGCCCTAGCCTTCACCACTTTCACTTTGGTAAAGTTTTTTTTTTTTTTTAATAGCAAAACTATAAATCAGCGTGATGTGATGCAATGCGCGTTGTAACTTGTGAGCTTGTATTGGCTATTTATTTTTTTACGTTTATGTGTGTGACAATGTTAGTATGATATCATGAGCTTGTAGGTCTGCTATTTTTGAAAAATCAAAGAACGACTGACATAGAAACATAGCTTTTTCAGAAAACTGTCAGGATGTAGAAGACATTTTTAGAATCTGATCTCAGGTCAGAATGGGTTAATCATTTGCAGTCCTAGGCTATGCGCAAAACCTAGCAGGCACACTGGAGGTTTTAAAGGACAACTTTAGTTTTTTTTCAACCAAGGTTCATGTTTTAGGTTGTTATGAGAGAAAGTAAAAGATGAGTGTTATATATTTTTTTCATTTGCTGCTTTCTTTCGTTTCAGGGATTTTAGCTGTTTTTGACAGGGGGGTGGGGGCATTCGAGCATGGGGCTAAATATGTATTTCTTTACACAATTTTATAGCAATTACTTTTTTAATTCTTTACTATAGTCCTAAGAAATTACATCTGGCCACAAAAGATCACAGGATCTACTGAATGTGAAGGTAGCCTACTGGGGGGAAGCACTGTCATAGGCTCAATTTGCCAGTTTGACACATTCAATATATCCTGAGATCTTTTGTGGCCAAATTTAATTTCTTGGGGTCTAGTAGGACTATAGTAAAGAATTCGCTATAACATTTTGTAAAGAAATACATATTTAGCCCGCATACATATTTATGCTCGAATGCCCCCGCCCCCTGTACAAAAAACAGCTAAAATTCCTAAAACGAAAGAAAGCAGCAAATGAAAAAAAGATTAGACTCACCTTTTACTTTCTCTAATAACAACCTAAAACATGAACCTTGGTTGAAAGTAAGTAAAATTGTCCTTTAACAAGACGAGTCGTTAAATCTTGTGCGTTATTACAGTAGTGCAATTGTGAAGAACAGCGCAGCATGTAGAGTCCTACAGCAGAGTGCATGTATAGTCCTACAGCAGAGTGCATGTACAGTCCTACAGCAGAGTGCATGTATAGTCCTACAGCAGAGTGCATGTATAGTCCTACAGCAGAGTGCATGTATAGTCCTACAGCAGAGTGCATGTATAGTCCTACAGCAGAGTGCATGTATAGTCCTACAGCAGAGTGCATGTACAGTCCTACAGCAGAGTGCATGTATAGTCCTACAGCAGAGTGCATGTACAGTCCTACAGCAGAGTGCATGTACAGTCCTACAGCAGAGTGCATGTATAGTCCTACAGCAGAGTGCATGTATAGTCCTACAGCAGAGTGCATGTATAGTCCTACAGCAGAGTGCATGTACAGTCCTACAGCAGAGTGCATGTACAGTCCTACAGCAGAGTGCATGTACAGTCCTACAGCAGAGTGCATGTACAGTCCTACAGCAGAGTGCATGTATAGTCCTACAGCAGAGTGCATGTACAGTCCTACAGCAGAGTGCATGTATGTATAGTCCTACAGCAGAGTGCATGTATAGTCCTACAGCAGAGTGCATGTATAGTCCTACAGCAGAGTGCATGTATAGTCCTACAGCAGAGTGCATGTATAGTCCTACAGCAGAGTGCATGTATAGTCCTACAGCAGAGTGCATGTATAGTCCTACAGCAGAGTGCATGTACAGTCCTACAGCAGAGTGCATGTACAGTCCTACAGCAGAGTGCATGTATAGTCCTACAGCAGAGTGCATGTACAGTCCTACAGCAGAGTGCATGTACAGTCCTACAGCAGAGTGCATGTATAGTCCTACAGCAGAGTGCATGTATAGTCCTACAGCAGAGTGCATGTATAGTCCTACAGCAGAGTGCATGTACAGTCCTACAGCAGAGTGCATGTACAGTCCTACAGCAGAGTGCATGTACAGTCCTACAGCAGAGTGCATGTACAGTCCTACAGCAGAGTGCATGTATAGTCCTACAGCAGAGTGCATGTACAGTCCTACAGCAGAGTGCATGTATGTATAGTCCTACAGCAGAGTGCATGTATAGTCCTACAGCAGAGTGCATGTATAGTCCTACAGCAGAGTGCATGTATAGTCCTACAGCAGAGTGCATGTATAGTCCTACAGCAGAGTGCATGTATAGTCCTACAGCAGAGTGCATGTATAGTCCTACAGCAGAGTGCATGTACAGTCCTACAGCAGAGTGCATGTACAGTCCTACAGCAGAGTGCATGTATAGTCCTACAGCAGAGTGCATGTACAGTCCTACAGCAGAGTGCATGTATAGTCCTACAGCAGAGTGCATGTATAGTCCTACAGCAGAGTGCATGTACAGTCCTACAGCAGAGTGCATGTACAGTCCTACAGCAGAGTGCATGTATAGTCCTACAGCAGAGTGCATGTATAGTCCTACAGCAGAGTGCATGTATAGTCCTACAGCAGAGTGCATGTACAGTCCTACAGCAGAGTGCATGTATAGTCCTACAGCAGAGTGCATGTATAGCATGGGCGGAGCTTGGGGGGGTTCACTGCACCCCCTTTTTTTTTAACTTTAATACCTTCTGGCTTCTGACTGTAGTTTGTAATCATCTCTCTTATCATGATATGATGACTCGCTGTATGGCTGTAGTGCATGTGTGTGAGCTGCTGTACTACCTAAATAACTAATTTTTAGGGGTTAGGGCATTGTAAAAACGCTAAAATAATAAAATAAAGGTTAAAAAAATGGGGGTGCGGGTGTCGTTGGCCAAGCAGTCGCACCCCCCAGCGTCAACTTCAAGCTCCGCCTATGATGTATAGTCCTACAGCAGAGTGCATGTACAGTCCTACAGCAGAGTGCATGTACGGATGGTTCCAAAAAGCATGCCTGCTCTCTGCTCGGTGCACGTGTCTGCTCCGTGTGCAGTCAGCATGGAACAAAACAAAATAGCGTCTCATGACTGAAACATATTTTGTCCGGCCTAAATCCTATACTCAGTGATTTGTGAAACAGCGAGAAAAGAGGCCACTCTGTTCCTCACTATGTACAGGGGTTGACACTGTTATGGTCTCAGAAGTGTTCTACTTTCCCAAAGGTCATGCCCACTTCCCCGAAAAGTATACATGTTACATTATAGGTAAAATGTGCACTTGTAGAAAATCCACTTGTTTAAATCCAATCGTTAACTGGCGAGTGGCGACAGTCACTTTGGAAAAACGGAATGAGTGCCAGATTCAATTGATCCCCTGAGCAAGCAGCCATTTATCCTCTATTAGCTCAACGGTAAAACGTTGAGCTCTTGCGCAGGAAAGTGGGTTCAAATCCATGGTAGAAGAGGAACATTACATAGTACAGTTTTAGGGCACTATGTACAATTATAATGAAATGATTTCTTCCATCTAGTGGAAAATTTAACATTTAGCAAAAAGTATACAACTGCATAAAAATGTTTTTGGTGAGTAGCGAAAGTGTATATTTTAGTGCGCAAGGTATCGAACGTCCCATAGAACTCGTTCTAATGCGTGCGTGCGTGCGTGCGTACAGCCTCAATAGAATAGAGCTATAATATAACTAGAGAACGGATTGAGGAGCGATAGCTCCGCCCCCCACAACCAGCGCGCAGATAGCAGAAAATCTACCGCCCGCTCTGTCTGGGCACACACAAACAAACAAGCCCTATAGTACCACCACTTTTACAGAACAACGTACAGTAAATGATACAAACCAACAGACAACTACACAACCCTTTGTTGCTCTCACAAGAATACTGGGAAAATGATTCAAGATAGAATATAGAAGAGGGTTTATTTGTCACTCACTTTGCCTGCCTGTCAATCATATCATAACTTGAGCGCCCCCCCCCCCCCTATACGCTACGGTTGCGGCCCAGCGGTAAAATGAGCGGTACGTCCTGAGGCCAGTCCACCCCTGGTCGTATAGCACCCCTCCTCGCGCTGTTCTCGTGGTTTACTGTATATACCTCTACGACGTCACGTCCTATATACATCACCATTCAGTCATAAATGTAACCTGCTGGGCCTGCATGCATGGGGCCTGCAGTACCACGTTTGACCAGTAGGGACAGCGGCTTCGACATTTGCCCAGCCATTGTGCATCTAGGCTCGGTGCGGACGGACGGACGGACACACATTTCAATTTTGTTCTGTTCGGCGGGCTGCCGCCCACGCACCACTCATGTCTGAGAGAGGACAGGACGTCTACAGCTGCCACTTCACCGTGTGTGTACGCGTGCGTGTGTGCGTGTGTGTATGCATGTGCACTCTCTGACTCTCAGTGAGAGAGGTGGGCGTCGTAAAGTGTATAAAGCTCCATAGTCGCAGCATAGCCTATAGCTGCAGCCAGTGTGGTGTTGTTCCACTTCCAAATATAAAATAGGGGGCCTTGAAATTGAAATTGCGTGACACACAAAAAAAAGAAAAGGGCCACAAAACCATAACGAGGCAATATGGAGAGATGTGTGACCTGCTGTGTGACAGAGTTCCTCTTCAGTTCTTCATGATGGAACCATCAATGTGGACTTGATGTGTGTGTGTGTGTGTGTGTGTGTGTGTGTGTGTGTGTGTGTGTGTGTGTGTGTGTGTGTGTGTGTGTGTGTGTGTGTGTGTGTGTGTGTGTGTGTGTGTGTGGGGAGGGGGGGGAGGGGGGTCACGGTCACAAGACATGGGGCCTCTCTGATCTTTTCTGGCTATAAAATTAAGAAGGGAACGGAGTGAAGAGAATAGAAGGATTCCAGAAAGGGGGGGTAGGGGTTGAGTATACCAAAGTCGGTACTTTTAAATGGTTCCCGACCGACCACATCATGCCTCAGTACTACAGTACCTGTTCACCTAGCAGAGGTTTCCAGCATGCAGCAAAGGCACTCTCTTGCTCCGTGTTGAACGATGAAAGTGTGAAAGCCTTTTTATGTATCGTATGAAAAGAAAAAGGAAAGGTATAGTCCCGGTATGAGCGCAAGCTACATTGTCTGTATAGTTCCGACCGTCTGGGCAAAGTCATTTATCGGTTGAAACAACAAACAAACTTCGAAAGCATGTTTTAGTTAGGCCCCGGGGGCCATCTAATAGAAGAGTTATACGATATTGAGGGGGCAGAAGCCGAGCGCTCGAGCGCTGTTCATGCAGCCTGAACGGAGACAACTTAGAGTTGGAAATAACGAGGGCAGTGCAAATAAGAGCAATTTTAGTTTGAAAGTATTGTAACAACTAAAGTCTCTTTAATGTTTATGTTGTACTATTACTACAAAACAATCTAAAATGAAGGGATTTAAGATCATTAAAGCTGGGCTGTTGCCTGGGTCCAAAGCATTTCTGCCTATTTCCAGGCCAGGACTTGTCCCAGTTGGTTTTCCCCATTCTCAATAGAAGTCTATGTATATGTATATGCATTGGACTGGCCATATGAAGTGAACGCAGTTTGCGTAACTCATGTCTATATCTAAGGCTCTTTTTCAAAAAATAGCAGACCTACATGCTCGTAGCGCGCCACTCGGTGGCACGCTATGAGCTTGTAGATCTGCTATTTTTCAATAGCTATAAAGTACAACATAATGCTTATAGTTAAAACACCAAAAGGGGTTCCCGTACAGAATGGGTTAACAATCAAGACGATCAAGGTTTTACTGTAAATACAATGTTGTGAGGTGAAAATAATAAGGAAAACTAAGATAAGGTAATATAATGATAATAGCATCCAACATAGCCACCATAGTAACAGTAATATATAGTATTCATATTAATAAGCCTATACTATTATTATGATGTTGACTTGTAAGATATGATGTTGAGCTGTCTCAGAGAGTAGAGCAAAATAGTAGATGTACAGTACAAGCTTTAAGATCTGCTATTTAAAAAAACATGACCCTGGCACAAAATATTGTAAAATACAGAAAGATAAATAAAGTAAAAAATTCAGAAAAAGGTACCGTAAAGGTACCGATTCAAAGGTGAAAAGCCCCTATAGGAGGGGAGAGGAGAGGAGAGGAGAGGAGAGGAGAGGAGAGGAGAGGAGAGGAGAGGAGAGGAGAGGAGAGGAGAGGAGAGGAGAGGAGAGGAGAGGAGAGGAGAGGAGAGGAGAGGAGAGGAGAGGAGAGGAGGAAGTTTTTGTATGTCTGTGCTTTTTTGAGGTGTGCACTTATCCGCTATCGCACACAGATTCATAGAAGAACCTGAAGAATCTCATAGGAGGAGAGAGAAGTCACTCGGTGACATTTGTGACGATGGTGGCACAGCCAGCCTTGCACGTGGTCTGTTCCTTTGACCTTCGGTTTTACTTGAATGTTCAGCCTTGCGCGCTTGACACCTAACCATGGGTGACACAACGACCCCACGCACAACGCACCACCACGCACGTGCACACACGCACACTACACACACACACACACTACACACACACACACACACTCCTCCAAGCCTCCAGCCCTGCCAAACTACACCCCTGAGATACACAGTTGGCCCTGTCACCACCACTTATTGCGTGCGTGCGTGCGTGCGTGCGCACGCGCGACCCGCGCGTGCATATTTAATATGTTTGTTTTTCTCCACCAACTTAACACTGAGGGCCTTATCGCATTCTGAACGGGAACCCATTTTGGTGTTAGCATCATGTTATGCTTTAGCTATTGAAAAATAGCAGATCGGGGCGGCGAGGAAGCTAAAGAGGGGACCGTGGCGGGCGTGAAATGAATACGATGAGCATGAACAGTGGCTCAGGAGGTACAGTAGAGAGGGGCCGCCTTGGAATCGGCTATAGGTCTCAGGTTTGATCCCCACGGCTCCTCCTCCTCCTGCAGGCTACGTGTGGAAGTGCGCTTGAGCCCACGAGACACCGACACTGAACCCCTAACTGCTCCCCGTAAGCAGGTCGGTGCCTTGCATGGTCTCCTCCGCCATCGGTGTGTGTGTGTGTGTGTGTGAATCAGTGTTGTTTTTGGCAGCAAATTTAGATTTTTAGTTTAGTCATATAGTCTTTGGACTGAAACTTCCTTTAGTTTTAGTCACATTTTAGTCACCTGGAAATGTCTTAGTGTTAGTCTATAATTTTAGTCGACTAAATCTACAGGTGATTTAGTCGACTAAAATGTGTTTTGGTGGGCCTTGATGCCGTCGTAATGTGTGTTTTTACACTTGCTGAAAATAGCCGATCTACAAGCTCACAACGCGTCGCAACGAGGCCCACCAAAAGCTTGTAGATCGGCTATTTTCAGCATGCAACCAAGTGTAAAATGACTTATAGTGGATCTCTTGTCCACTAGTCCCTTCCTAACATTTTTGTCTAGTTTTTATTTGTCGACGAAATTGTCAGTATATTTAGTCTTAGTTTTAGTCATCATAGCTTAGTTTTAATTTAGTTTCCATTCGTTTTTGTCATGTGGAAAAAGGTAGTCGACGAACATTTTTCGTCTTAGTTTTAGTCGACGAAAACAACACTGGTACTGTGAATGTGAAATACATTGTAAAGCGCATTGGAGAAAAGCGCCATATAAATGCAGTCCGTTGCGTAAATGCATTTACCCCGAAAGGAGCACAATTCCCCATCACGACGAGACCATAAGATGACATTCGTGGTTATAGCGTATAGGCATTATCTGAATGGCAGCTATAGCGAGATAACAGCCACGAATCTAGTTTCGTGTTATGGACGGGAGAAAACAAAAATGATTAAATCCTGCATCTCGTGACAAAGGGGGTGTTTTCTTTTTTGGTTTGTTTTATCTTTCAATTCCTCTGATATACAGTAGCTCATCATGGGGGAAAGACTCTCGGGAGGAGGACCGAAGCTTTAATTCATAGTCCATCGCAAGAGGGTGCTCGAACATCGTTTTCTCTTCGAGGTCCTGGTGGTGACATCAATTAAAACCCATTTAGGCCTGACGTCGACATTTTCTATATCAGTGGTGCTCAATATTTCATGTCAAGGACCCAAAATATTATATGTAATAGGCCGCCGACCCCCGTCTGAAAATATGTTGTTCCAGGGGCCTCCCCCAGAAGCAAAGATTTGAGTTAAAAACGTTCGCTCTGAAAGAATATATGTTCAAAGATTTGAGGCACATTTTCACGATTTTTCGAAAATAGCAGATCTACAAGCTCGTAGCGCTATATATGAGCCTGTAGATCTGTTCTTTTTCAATAGCTAAAGTATAACATAATGCTTAAAACACCAAAAGGGGTTCCCGTCCTGAATGGGTTAATTCCTAGCATCCACAGCACAGCACAACGGCCACACACACAGACACACAGACACACAGACACACACACACACACACACACAAACACACACACACACACACACACACACACACACGACACACGTCACCGGAAGGATGATATTATATTCTACACAGTGCTGTCGTTTTTATAAATAGTGGGCATACATTATTACGAGGTTTTCGTATCGTTACGGAACTACAGTCTGGAGAGGACGCCAGCCAAAAGGTGGTGAATTCAGTGAGCTGGAATGAATGAAAAGGCTCATCAAAGAAGGAGAAAGGGATTTGTTTTGCCCTGCATAAAGGTTGTGATGTACAAGGGTATGAAATTCAAGCCTTGCTTGCCGTTAGAAATGTATTGTATTTTTTAGGCCTTTATACAGTATAGTTGATACCTGTATTCACACCGTGCCTTACAATGGATATTGCGGTTCGGTGATATAGATGCTGGGTTAATATATCTTCGTTATACTGTAGCATATCGATATTGTGATATGCTGCAGATATATCATGTGAGTGAAACCATGATTGCCATTTTAAACCCATTCTGACCTGAGATCAGATTCATACGAGGTTTCCACTGGACACACACTGGTCTGATTAACCCCTTCTGACCTGAGATCAGATTCTAAAAATGTCAGTCGTTCTTCGATTAATTTTTTTTAAGCAGACCTACAAGCTCGTAGCGCACCACTCGGTGGCGTGCTATGAGCTTGTAGATCTGCTATTTTTCAATAGCTAAAGCATAACATGATGCTAACACCAAAATGGGTTCCCGTTCAGAATGGGTTAAATACACTAGTTGCACTAGTTCTCCTATTATAGGGCTTTACAGGGCTTCTTCACAATAGAGATCTATGGATCTGAGTGGGATTTTATACATGTCAAATAAATATATGAAAAATATAATATCTTCCCTTTCAAGCCATCTTCCTAAAAGAAAAGGTTATTGGTGGAAGATCTACTGTATCTCCGCATATTTTAACTTTTTGTGTATTTTCATTAATTTACACCCTGCTTGAACATACTACTGTACTATATAGTGTCACATAAAAGCATCCAAAGTAGCAGATCCAGGCCTGGGCCGTGGCTCAGCGGTCCAGGCACCTTTGGCTGGTAATCCAGTCTGGCAGTGCAGTGCCTGGGGTTCGACTCACGATCCCGACGGCCCTCACTGCCCCCCATCTCTCTCCCCATTTCCTGTCAGCCTACTGTCTGTCCCTCCATAAAAAAGATAAAAATAAAGGCGAAAGCCACAAAAAAAACATTAAAAAAGTAGCAGAACCACAAGCTCGGTTTCGAGCTTGTAGATCTGCTACTTTTGAATTTGAATCCGTTTTGGACTTACAGGGCTCCATTTTCGTCACCGCTAAACCCTTTATCCCTAAACTTCTTTGCCTTTTTTTTTTCTATTTTGCAAAACATTTTTGAATAGTTAAAATGGCCAGTCTACAGGCTAACAACGTGTCAATGTAGATTGGCTAGTTGAACTATTAAAACATGTTTTTCAAAATAGTAAAACAAAAAAAAGGCAAAGAAGTTTAGGGATAAGGGGCTTAGCGGTGACGAAAATGGAGCCCACGGTATATGAGCTTTCCACCCGATGATAAATTCTGTACAAACATGTGAATAAATTCCACGTCCATATAATATCTATGTGGTGCAATTGTCATTCAATCTTTGAATTCGCAAATACCGTATAATTATGCTTTTGTTTCCATGCCATTTGTTGTGTAAACCCCCATTGGCCATCTCCCTTCCACAAGGCGTGTTGTTGTGAACATGTGCCATATTTTTACGACGGACTGGAATGCTCTTCTTTCAGCTATTCTCCCATCGCTTCTTTTTTTTACTGCTTTAACTTCCCATCTGTCTGTCTTTGACAAACGACTCTCCCCGGCCCCTGTACCTGTGGGCAGCAGGGCCCTGGCACTGTGCCATGCCCAGTGGGTACGGCATCTTTAAACAAACATGCCCAGATTAACCCCCTACTCAGTAACCAGTCTGACTCTGTGGTACCCAGATCCTGCCCATGCACAAACACGCACGCATGCAAGGCACATGCACACACACGCGCACGCACACGCATGCACACACACACACACACACACACCCCCCACAACCATGAATAACAGTGTGGTTATACTTATGATCAATTGTTAGGTAAATGTAATGCTCAGACTGAAGAGTAACTATAACACCTGTCAATGGAAATCCCTTTGTCTGATTCTCAGCTATGGTACACAAAATGAAGACATCTTCCTTAAATTGAAGATAATTTGAGGTGTGTGTCAAATTTACACCAAGGCACACAGAGGGTTTTTTTTAAATGTTATGGAAGTGCAAGATAAGAAGACTATAACAATTATGATTCCTCACACATTCACAACAAATGTTTTAATACTTTTGCCTCTCTTTACTCACAACGACACTCAAAAATGTGAGTCTAAAATGTGAGGTTATTCAAATGACATTTTCATTGAGAAAATTGACCTCTCTCAAAACACTAAACAACAGAGTATTACAGTACGTGTTGTGGTTTCATTATAGACTAGTAGTTTACTCATAGTTCCCTCTCTTAACCCATTTTGGACCTGAAAGAAAAGGCTTCTAAATCCTAATAGTTTTCTGAAAAACCTTGCTTCTATGTCAGTTGTGCTCAACCTTTTTCATGTCAAGGACCCCCAGAATTATCTCTATTGGGCCACGGACCCCCCATCTCAAAATATGTAGTTCCAGGGACCCCCCAGAAGCAAATATGTTAGTTAAAAATGTTCGCTCTGAAATATATATTCAATGATTTGCGCCACATTTTAACGACTTTTCAAAAATAGCAGACCTACAAGCTTGTCGCGCGCCACTCGGTGGCGCGCTATGAGCTTGTAGATCTGCTATTTTTCAACAGCTAAAGCATGACATAATGCTTAAAACAGCAACAGGGGTTCCCGCCCCAAAATGGATTACCGTAAGTCAATTCTATAGGCCAACACCTCACACAGGAAAGAAACTGCAGGCCAAATGTCAAAGACTATAGCCTATATCTATTATGTCGTCTGTTTCCGCCGTGCCAAAGATGTTGCAGAGTGCAGGTAGGCTATTCTCGCTATTCGTCATACAAAGAAGTATATATAGGGCTTAAGGTGGTTACTGAGAGGTCAGTCCCTTTCGCTTCTATTCATCGAAGAAAAAAGTCACACGAAGTGAAGCGCTTTGTCTCGTTTGCAAACGGGATTCCTGAACTGGTCCTTATACCGAACAAAAAAATAATAATTCACTTCGCTGTTCACTTCCTTTTTGTGTGTGTGTGTGTGTGTGTGTGTGTTATTATGACAGCGCTTTTGTTAAAGACATGCTCGGGATAGTACTTAGCAATAATTAAGCTGTGAATTACTACGTCTAAATTACATTCGTTTTATTCATATTAATACAGGAATTTTAATAACCAGAAGAAAAAAAAACCCAGACGATTAAAGGGAGAACAAAAAATCATTAGCTGCTGAGGAGGACCAATCCAAGCATGGAAGCTCTGGAGACAGGCTTTTAAATCCTTTTAAAGCACCATCCTCCACCCAACGTGCGTGCGCGTGTGTGTGTGTGACTGTGTGTGTGTGTGTGTGTGTGTGTGTGTGTGTGTGTGTGTGTGTGTGTGTGTGTGTGTGTGTGTGTGTGTGTGTGCATGTGTGTGTGTGTGTGTGTGTGTGTGTGTGTGATGTGGTTGTCTAAAATGTAAGGCTGCTTTTGGAGCAGTGAGGGGGAGGTGAATATTATAGTCTAATAAGCCTCGTATTTATTCATCCTCCGGCTGCTAGCACTTTTTAAGGGTTCACTCTTATTGATCTGACAAACACACGCATGTGTGCACGCACGCACGCACACACACACACACACACACACACACACACACACACACACACACACACACACACAATAACATGCACAACATGGACAACACAGACAGTGTTTTTCATAAATCAATGCTCCAGCTACTTAATCTTACATGAGCGTCTTGTATTTTCATTTCATATATTGGTTCATTTTCACTATTTGTGAAATGTTAAACGTATTTAAAAAAAAACATTTCCACCCCAACAGCGATGATGATATAGAGTCAGACAATAATATAAGTGCACACGGCCACAGAAAAACACACGAGTACATAAAAAAAAACTGACTCTGGCTGTGCCATCGATCAAACACATTGAAACACGATTCTTGGCTCAAATATTTCCGTCCAACACAAAAGGATCCATTATTGAATAACTGGGGAGGAATTTGACTGGGATTTTCTAACGAGGGCAGAAGCAAACATTCCTGTTTCCATTCCTGTTCCACAAAAGAATAGACTTGCCCTCATTTTTAGTCATTGTCTCTCACCTTGTGAGGCTGCGTGCGTGTGCGCGCGTGTGTCTGTGTGTGCGTGTGTGTGTGTGTGTGTGTGTGTGTGCACGTGCACGGGTCAAGACGCACGCACTTGTGTGTGTATTCAAAACACATTTTAAACAGTGCATGAACCCACATAGTCGCTGTCTTGTGGAAACCTCTTGTCCAAAACTGTATGGGATTTAAACTGAAAAACTGCAAAAGTAGCAGATCTACAAGCTCAAAACGCATGGATTCGCGCCACATTTCGAGCTTGTATATCTGCTACTCTCGCTATGCTTTTGTGTGACGCTGTAGTGTGATCAAGTAGGGCGTTCATTTACGGAAAAAAACCACAAGTTAAAATATGGAGATAAGAGGTTTACTGATCTATACACAATGTCCAAAAAATACACCACGAGGCCGACAGCCAACAAAACACTCTCTACTGGCCCATTGTCTTATGTAAGGTGAGACAGTTTGCACACAAACACACACACACACACACACACACACACACGCACGTGCGCGCGCACACACACACACAAGGGGAAGGAACACTTACATAAATTTAGGGTTAAGCCCATAGTACATGCAGGTTCAAAGTTTGGTTTTAAGGATTTGGGGGACTTTGATCATTTTGCAAGGGCAAGGAGTGTGCATGAGATTGAGAAAGAGAGAGAGAGAGAGAGAGAGAGAGAGAGAGAGAGAGAGAGAGAGAGAGAGATTTTTGCCCAAAGTTCAGGTAAGATTCATGTTTATGATGTCTCAGTTAAGCCAGCGTTCCAGAAAACGTGTGTGGATCACTGAACAATACACAATCTACAAGCTCACAACACTTCCAGGGCTGTGACGTGACGGCGTCGTCGTAGAGAATTAAGATCTTTTATTTTCAGGTTGGTGGTGAAACAC
>NC_139702.1:26818537-26993537 GCF_964188405.1 Protomyctophum parallelum | reverse complement strand
TATATAGACGTGACACTGACAGCAATATTCAACACCAGCCTATGACAACCCTTTGTGCCAAATGATGTGTTGACAGTTATTTAACTTTTTAAAGAAAGAACGAGTTTCTATCTCCAAAAGCAATAATATAACCTCGTGGCTATATAGGTTTACTAATTACTTTAAGGTTATGCAAACGCGAATAGTAGGCTATAGGCTATAAACCAAAACCCGAAAACATTCTGTCATTCGTTAAAAAAAATACATAATCATACAGGCCTATGTCAACAAACAGAATATCCATATTGGAGGAAAACAGTAGTCACTAGTCTGTGTACAGTATGTGCATTATTATTATTAAACGGTTGGCTGGTTAAGTGGGTGACGGGTCAAACAGAACATCTGGACCGAGAGAAATTCATCCAAAAACATTGCGAAAGCCGCAACACCCTTTTCCACAGTGCGTCCGATCAGGGTTTGCGGCGATAAAAGCCAGATTATGAGCCATCAGAGCCATGGAAACCAGCCGAGGTAACCAGAGAGAGAGAGGGGTTGGGAGATCAGAGGCGAAGAGTGGATGTTAATCTCGCAATAACGTCGGATACGACGATCTAACCGGATTAAACAAAGCTAATGAAATACCAGAAAGAAACGGGGAGGGGCGGGGGGGTATAGTTGAGACACATGGAAAAAAGAAAAGAAAAGGAAAATAAAAACGCACGCGGACTCAATTAAAGGTCGCAAACTAAATGTGATGCAGTTTTCATATTCGCTGCAATAGCCTAATATTCAGCAACCGAAGCTATTTGTATACACCATCCATAATAACCCAGCACTGCATCACACTGTCCTTTACTTGCAACAAGCACACAGTAGTAGGCTATATGTCTTTATGAATAAGAAGAAATCATAAACATCGCTTTATAAACTGCAGCTGAACAAATCCTCAACTGTTTATCATCATCATCACCATCGGCTTCAATGAAAGAATCACTTCAACAAGTAGGCGACTATAAGGTGCTTTCATTCGAGACCAGGGGCGATCAAAAAGCAAAGCCCTATTTTTCCTTGTCAACCCCCACCTTCGTTCCTCCCCCCCTAAAATACAAAATTATTTTCACTGACATATCCCCAATGCAGCAATGCGCGTTCCCAAAACCAAGCGCCGATTTCGAGGGCAAAGCGCGCCGGTAGCGCGCGCTATAGGCTAGCTACAGTGTTGCCATATCTTGCCCGAGAAATAAGCAACCATGGTGGTCTATGAAAACAAGCCCAAAAGAAGCGATTACCAGGCTGATCTACAAGCTCACAATGCATCACTGTGGGGTTGTAGATCTGCTATTTTCTCAAAAAGATATATGGGGGTGGGGGGGGGTCCCGGGGGGAGTATTTTTGAAAGAAATGCATAGGACTATTAATCTATTAGGGACTATTAATTCTTGCCAAATGAAAAATGTTTATGAACCACACTGGTTTACTTTAAACATTAAGAAACAAGCCCAGAAATAATCAAATACACTTTAGAACCAAATCCCCCAAAAACGTAACCCACAACTAACCAATATTCACAGGAAACTTAACAGAAAAACAATCCCAAAAGTCGCTTATAATAAACAGACCTGGCAACACTGCCTATAGCTCCACCGGCGTTCAGTTTGGAGAGCAGAGGAGCGCGCATCGCCCTCCCCCCACCAAAAAAACCCCAATACTCGGAGGCGCGCACAGACACAGCCAGCCACCTGATTGGCCGAGCCACAACTCCATCTGGTACACGTGACACGCCCTGCTTACAATAAATAAACAGCAATGAAATAATATAGGAGGGTGGGGGAATATGCCTATGGTCCATGTTGGGCACATTTTAAGAGCCCCCCCCCTCCCCCTGTCACCAAACAATCAAAGAAATAACTGACATTGCTCTCGGCAGAGAGACAACAAGCCGTATTGCCATTAACATCCCCCAAAAACTTATAAAGGAATATGTTTTTGGCCATATGTCCGGTGGGAGGCGGGCAGCGCAAGGCAACAGCCAGCGCGTAAAAAAAAAAGATGACAGCTCCGCGCTGCGCCCCGTGAGGAGCTATAGATTTTCTCCTCCCTGGAAAAAAAAAACATAACAGCAGAATATTAAGTATTTACCCTCCGGAACCCCGCTGGTCCACGGCACACACCCAGCGCAATGCCAAAACGTAGCTTACCTACACAGTGAATGAGTTTGTGCCTCCACGAGTCAAGTTCCTGGCGAAAGCCGCGCCTCTCTATCGTGCATTGCTGCCTTTTGCACAGACTCGCCATTTTCTATCGGCCCCTCCCGCGGGCGTGCACAACATAGTGCTGGGTGCTTCCCTCAGCTGCGCGCACGTCACCAATAGTTTTGAGACCCGGGCTGGCTGCTGGGTGGAGTAGAGTAGCGATATGAGGGGAGTTAGTGCTGCAGCATCCCTTTCTATATGCTGCCTGGGCTGGAGTGGAGAGAGAGAGAGAGAGAGAGAGAGAGAGAGAGCGCTGATTTGTCCCACCCACCAAAAATCCCCCCTGCTTGGGGTGGGTGACGGTGTACAGTTTAAAGGAATGTTGGACTGTATTTGTTGTTATAGAATAATGTCATGCAGTGAACAACTAACTATATAGGCTACTTAAACACAGTTTGCCTTTTTCTTTGCTGCTCAAAATTTTGCTATGGATTAGTGTATGTGTGTCAAAGGGCACCATGTGTTTTAAATGCGCAGTGTTTCGATTATGCGTTGTGCATTTCCTAAAGCCGGTGGCCGCGTGGGTGCGTCAATAATGATGTTATTAACAACAATATAATTATACTCCCATGAACTACATAATTTACACCCCAAAACAAAGACAAAAATAAATTAAAAGGTCATGAAAATGTATTAAGAATAAGAATGAAAGTGTATAAGTGTAGCATATGCCCATAGGGACATTAGTATAGTATATTAATATTATTAGTATTATTAGTATTATTAGTATTATTTGCTCTAGGCTATAGACCACATTATAGAAATGTAACTTAAAATAGTTTGTTTTATTTATTGTATAAGTGTATGGTACAGAATAGCCTAATTGGTATATAGCCTATATATAACGTGTCAAGCTCTTTTGCAGAATATGATTAGATTTGCCTTTTTACTTTGGCTTATTGGTTTGGAAAGAAAGACATCATCTCACTTGACAGAAGAACACAACACTGGCATCCTGCCTCGCAGCTTCTTTTTTCCCCCTCTCCTTTTTGCGCATTGGGGAAGCATAAATCAAGTTCCATAAAATTCACCCCAAACACATGCAGAGCTTAATCGCCAGATTGATGCATGGAAATCATATAATATCATTAACAGAAGAACCTCGGTGGTGACGTGTTATAACCCTTCAGAGACATAGGTATAGCTTAACCACATTAAAGACAAGGGCAAACGTTTTTTCTTTCTTTTTTTTCTTCTTTTTTTTAACAGTGGAGCACTCTTGCTAATTAAGTCGTTGAACTTCGGGCAAAAACATTACCCTTTAGAAACATGTCTTCCTCCTCCGAGGGGGGGGGGGGGGGGGGGGGGACTCGCTTAGCCAATAGGAACACAGCTTGAATTAAGGTCAGGAAGAAGATACACAATAGGATTGCGGCACCTTGGAAAGATGCTGATGCTGTGTGAGGAGGCTAGATACGGAAGCTAACTGTCACAGAGAGATGTGCCGAGTCTGTCTTCACCACCCGCCGTGTTCTGTCTTTTGAGTGATGTGATGTAGAAGACAGTCGTTTTAAAATAACCTAAAAGGTAAAAAAACAAAAATCATTGTTTATACTCGACAATAAGGGCTATGCTGCATCTGCTCACATTGTCTTGCTGTCATGGTGTTTATGTATCTGGAGTCTGGACTAGTGGCCAGTATTAGGCTATGATGATGTCAGTAGTGTCAGCGCTATAGCTATCATGCCGGCAAGATGAAAGGATATGGTGCCGTTACTGTGGCAACATTAGAGATGGAGGGATACACACACACACACACACACACACACACACACACACACACACACACACACACACACACACACACACACACACACACACACACACACACACACACACACGCACACGCACACACCTCACAGCATGGCGTTGGCATGTTCATCTGAAAGCATTATGCAGCTGAATAAATGACCATTTATCCATGTTTAAATGTCCATTTATCCAGTGTCAGAGAGGCAGATGTTGATTGAAGACAAAGACACATATTAGGGTATTTTGTTGGCTATATAATTTCATACAACAATCGTAATTATGTTAACACAAAGCACATTATACGTTTATGTCGTTAAAACAGTGTTTCTCAATGCCTGGTTTAGGAGCCTGACAGGGGTCCAAATGGACCCTTAGTTAATGAATGTAGCCTAAAACATCACAATCATTTTAACCACTTTATCCATTCATATACGTTGGCTCACACTAGTGCTCACAGCACGTCACTTCATGCAATCTGCAATCTTTGCATTTTTGTGTGCGCAAAATATCAAAAATGTCTGGAAACTAATGAATGTTAGGGTCGCGGCACAACAAGTTTGAGAACTACACTGACTCCATTGTTGCTATGCTGAGGGAGAGAGACACCGTTCAAATTGCATCTTACACAATATGAGTAATATTGTGCATGTCTGTCTGTCTGTCTGTCTGTCTGTCTGTCTGTCTGTGCACGTGCGATCGTGCGTGTGCATATGTGTGTGTGTGTGTGTGTGTGTGTGTGTGTGTGTGTGTGTGTGTGTGTGTGTGTGTCAGGAGGACCCATGACCCTAACAAGAGGTTCCTTCACCTACTCAAATGGTGAAGAATACCACGGAGAATGGAAAGAAGGCAAGTCTATCATTACTATACAGTCAACTGTTATTTCCATGACATCGTGTGGATAGCCAAGTGTGTGTGTGTGTGTGTGTGTGTGTGTGTGTGTGTGTGTGTGTGTGTGTGTGTGTGCCTATATGTTTTTTTTTTTTATTATTATTTTTCCTCACTCAACAGTAAACAAACCAACATACAACAAAGTGGTATGCACAATTTAATGACTTTTAAGACCAAATTGGCCAAATTGTCAAATATTACATAAGAGGCAAAGTTGTTGTTATGTTATGTGAAAATAGCCGAACAAAGTGCTTGTCAGGGTGGGGGGCATTTCAAATATGATTATTTTGCATCCGGAAAAGTTTATAGGAACCCATGAATGGTCTATGAAGAAACATACAAATTCTAGACCCGCATTGTAACACTTTACTGGAGTATACTAATCCATACACTTCATTAACATTTAATTGACGATGAATTATTGATGAATATGTACGTTAATTCACCATGAATTTATCATGAACTCATCGTCAATTCCTGGTCCTCACTCCTCACCCTTAACTAATGGTGGCGTCACTGTGACTTAACCCACTTATTATTATCCTTAGTTAAAGGACATTATTCCAGGTACTTCAAACATTAGTTAGTTAGTACGTTTTATTTCGGTCCAGTACAAAGAGCACATGTACGTACAGTACAAACATACATGGATACATTTACATCCACTAATGTAAATGCCACTAATAGTGGCACCGAAAAGGTGTATAGGCTGAAGCCGAGGCTTATATTGTTGCCTATATACCCTTATCTTTTTTTAAACATAAATCAGATTAAAGCGAAACAAAATCAGCCATATCACAAAAAAACTGAAAACATCAGATCATTAATTACAGAGGAAATTAAAAGGATCTCGATGATAGACTGGTCGAGAACAGACAAAAGAAAGAATACATTCTAGTAAAGAAAATGTGTTTAACTTTTTAGGCATCATGCCATGCAGCTTTTTGACCACATGACATGAGTCCAGTTTACGCCCAATTTACATGATAGCATTAAGTGATGGCTCACAACCATAATCTGCGGCTAATTGGCTGCAGAATATGGTATAATAGTATCAATATTTAATTCTTATGTCTGATATACCACAATATAAATTTATAATATTTTTTTTTAATTTTGACAGCGTTGTACACATTTTCATTGACAGTGAGCATGCAACCAATTTATCGGCCACACGCTGTGGGTTGGTATATCTGCTTTTTTTGGTGGCTTCTATGCCCAGGGATGAGTGCTCATAGACGGGTATGGACCATATGCAGACCGCGGCCAATCCGGCCATCTGCCATAAGTTAGCAGGGTGCTAACAAAACAAGGTGCAATTTCCCATTGACAGCCGATTCATCCAAACAGAAAAGTCCTATCTGACAGTGGCTTTTCCAGGAATTACATTTTGGGCAGGCAAAGAATTACATTTTGGACAGGCAAGATGTGTTAATTGTCGTCTCCCCCGCACACAATCGTAGCACTAAAGGTTTTCAAAGAGATATACCTGCCAGACGAGTAGGACACAAAGGCTGAAAGGCATGCATTTACATTCCAACGGGTGATTGAGGGTAGCACTCTACCTCGACGGCCAATCAGCTGTCCACTAATAGTTCTCATGTCTTGTTTTTGTCCTCTTTTTCTTTCTCATTGTATGGATTTTGGCCAGGCCAGAAATGGATTTGGACAGGCAGACGCCTGCCCTCGCCTATTATTGCAGATACGCCTCTGCTATCTGATTGTATTAAACAACGTCAAACTCACCAACATTGCAGCTGTACGAAAAGCTTGAGTTATCCTCTTTCTTATCTTGCAGCGTTTGTTTCATAAAAATCCACTGTAGACATGTTATGAGCTACTTTCTTTCTTTGCAGGTGTTTTTTTTTTTTTTTAAAGTGTTGCAGTGCATTGGAAGTGCTCGCTATAGACTGCCCTGCATACCACCTGTTATGAATGTGCACATAATGCAGGAGGCAGCAGGACGTTGCTTTACTGAAAACGAGTGCTTTTAAACTCTGATGGCAACATGGCTGCGGTCTACACATGGTCAATAGACTCATATAAAAGCATCACGAGTGGCCCATAATTTGGTTGCAGCGGCATGTGCTACCGATTAACATACATAATAGTGTTAATTTAACGCAGAAAAAGGAACCAAATGGACCCTTAACTTAAGGGTCCAAATTAGTTTGTCAAACCATTTTGGGCGGGAACCCCTTTTGGTGTTTTAAAGCATTATGTTATACTATTGAAAAATAGCAGATCTGCAAGCTCAGGTCTGCTATTTTTGAAAAATGGTGAAAATGGGGCCCGAAATCTTTGAATATATATCGTTACAGAGCGAGTTTTTAACTCAAATCTTAATACTGGGGATATTTTCAAATGGGGGTCGGTGGCCAATTACATATACCTTTTGGGGTCCTTGACATGAAATATTGAGCACCACTGATACGGCAACATAGATATTTCAGAAAACTGTCAGAATTTAGAAGACTTTTTTTAAATTTCGATGTCAGGCCTAAATGGGTTAAATGAACACTAGTAAGTAGTTTACTGTGTTCATAAATGAGAAAGTACTGTATAGTAAATAACTGCTTACGGTGAGGCTCAATGATCTGTGGAAACGTGATGCTGAGGATGTGGATGTTATTAATTATTATCTTTACTTTGATGTAAAGAAATAGAAGTCTGCACAATGTAACTTTGTAAAGCTCCCAGGCTATATTATAGATCATAGTCATTTTGATGAAGACTTAACGTTATATTGGTTCTATTGGATCCACATATGGAATGTCAGAACAGGTCAGCTCCATATATGGATGGAGTTTGAAGGTTTGAGGTCAGATGTAGAGTTGCTGGCCAATATTGATGACATCAGGGATCTCCATATATGGGCAGTCTCATGTATGGGCTTAATATTGATATATATTGTCACGTGATGTCACGAGGCATGACCATATATGGTCATGCTTGGGGTGACCAACCAACCCACCAACCAACTGACTGACTGACTGACGGGAAATGCACGATTTCATAGTAAATGTGACCATGCGGTCGCAAACGACAGATCTAAGTATTTCCTTGCTTATGGTAAGTGATGCGCTGGGCGGACACGGTCGCCTCGGAAAACAAGGAAGTGTTGATCAAATTGAATACTTCGGTTACCGCATTGTGTATTTCTCGCATCAAATGTTTTCAAAAACATTCTTGAGAGCAATGTTTAGTTGTAAATGACACGGTGTGTTTGTTTACATGGCTGATTGATACGAGCATGGGTCTTTGATTAGACGGCGGTCTCTTAGGTGGTCTCTTACACGAGAACGGTGTTCATAGGAAAACGGCAAAATAAGGTATCGTTTGCTGGTGTCCTTTTAGACGAGAACGGTGTTTTCGGGAGGTGAAAATGCAACAAAGTGAAACCACCTCCCAGAGTGGAAATCTTTGAGAACGCCGTTTATGTCTATGGTCTCCATATAAACAGGCAAAACGGCGAATCCGCAAAACTTATGACAGCATGGGCTCACGTTGGCTCACAACGCATGTTTATTAGTTCCTCCAATGAACAAGCCTCCCTCCTGACAAGCGCTGCTCGTCAACGATGGTGAATGTAAAACCATTATGTGAATGAAATGCCTCGTGATAGGCGGCAGGCAGCAGCGTTTATGTAGCCTAATGTATTATAAAATATACAACCATCCCATGGCGCGCTCTGCCTGCATGCTCTGGGCTGCCTGTCAGCCTGTCTGTCACCTCAACGTGTTAGTAGAAAGCAGGCAGCGAGCGACGGCCACAACCCCGTCGTGGTCTGGAAGCATCATTCAAAACCCCGATAGTGTTTTGCGTGAAGGGGGAGCTACCTGGTTCTTCTTCTTGTACGTGAGTGACTGGTCTATTTGGCAGCCCGTTACCGCCACCTATAGCGACATTATAGCGTTTTCATAAAGTGTGCGTTCTCGTCAAAATGAGAACGCAACGGGACTTTGCCGTTTTATCTGGAGATGGTCGCCATCTAAAAGAGGCCTTAAAGTCCATCGGTCATCATCCAGAAATAACACACTGCTGAATTCAGTGATTGACCAATCAGAATCAAGCATTCAACCAAGCCATGTAATAAATGGTATTAACATACTGTACCGTACAGATTAAACAAATGTTCTTTTTATTGATAAAAAAGTTATATAGTGAGGCTTTAATCGCAGCGGAAACATCTAATCTATAGCCTTTGAAAACTATCTTAATTACCATGGCTCCAATTCAAATTGACTAACGTCTCAGTCGGACTTTTTCCACCTGGGAATAACTTAACACAACTTAACACAATGCTATCTTCATAGAACTTTTCGCCTGTTTTCGCTGAATATTCAACTATATTTTGATGTACAGTATGTGTGCCCATGGGGGGATGTAAATGAACCTCTGCTGTGAGCTATATCAATTCAAAGTGCTTTGTAAAGTAAACGAATATGTGTGATAAAGTTAAAAGTGATTTATTGTGTGTTCACACACAAAGATTTTTAGGCAAACAGAGACAGCCAAAGGAATGGTGTAAAACTGGTGCAGAAAAAAAAATACAACCATAAGCAATTATGTACATACACACTCATAAGTATGCAGATGCGCACGTGCGCACACATACCCACACGCACGTGTGTGCACGCACACATAATTACCCACACGCACGTGTGTGCACGCACACATACCCACACACACACGCACGCACACACACGCCATCTGGTGTCAAGGAGGACTGCTGAGAGCTCCCCTGTGATGGGAAATAGCACTAGCTGAACCAGTCTTTGCAGTTTGACAAAACCACATGGATGTATACACGCTTAAGGGGTAAGAGAGTAAACAAAGAACGAGAACAAAAGTTTCGTTGCTATATCAGGGGTGGCGAGTGGTTGGGGAAAACATATGGTTGCTCTTAAAGTTACAGTTTGAAAGAATTGTCACAATCTTTTCCCTTTGTCTACTCTGGAGGAGCCACTTGCAAAAAGGTGTTAGATTATTTCAGAAGCAGCACACCTTTTCCTTCTTTTATGCACATCATTGTGAAAGTTTTTTTATGTATTGTGTGTGTGTGTGTGTGTGTGTGTGTGTGTGTGTGTGTGTGTGTGTGTGTGTGTGTTTGTGTGTGTGTGTGTGTGTGTGTGTGTGTGTGTGTGTGTCTGTGCGTGCATATATATGCATACATTTCATCTGTACCGTGGCCATGTCTCGGCCCATCCCTATACACACAGTGGTGATTCTTAAATGCATTGAATTAAAATCTGGACGATTTTCAGAAAAATTAGCTCAGGATTTATAAGGCGTTCTTTAGAATAAGCCTCGGGTCTAAGTGAATTAAGTAAAAGTATCAATACTGCAATGTAGAAATACTTTGTTACAATTAAAAGTCCGGTAATCAAAATGTACTGGAGTAAAAGTACAAACGCATTGGTATCGAAAAGCGCTTAAAGTGTCCAAAGTAAAAAGGTAGCCTACTCTTTATGTCGAATGTCCCAATTCACAAGTTTTCAAATGTATAAAATGTATAAATATCTTTTGAAAATCTGATCAGATCTACAGGCTCTCAATGCGATGCATTGTGACCTTATTTTCAATTGGCCGAAATGTATATAGGGCTGAAGTGGTTAGTGTGATTTCATTTGTAATAATAATAATAATAATAATAATAGAGTAACTAAAGTTGTTAAATAATTGTAGAGTAGTAAAGTACTGAAAATTGGAAATCCTCCAGTCAAGTAAAAAGTACCTGAGAATGGTACTCAACTGCAAACAGACAATGCAGGCTATAGTTGCACATTGGACTGGAACTGAACCCTGCGTCTGGGCTAAGCCATGGGGTTATACTTAAATGCACCCAAGTGTCACGCGCAAACTCAAAATAGCCGATGTACAATCTCACCGCGCGTGGCGATGAGGCATGCCGGTGGGCCTGTAGATCTGATGTTTTTTCCGGATGCGCGACACCAGCGCGCCCAACTAAGTATAAACTGCCAGGCTTTAGTGTCATATGAATAATTCAACTGCGAAATGGTTGAACACGGTTCCTCTATGTGCAGGCTTGGTCTCGGGTTACAGGAAGCCCGGTTTTGGTGTACATCCACAGTCAGAGGCATGGGGGCTTGATGTGGACCATTTACTATACTGTGCACCAACACGGCCATTTAACATCCATGCATTACCACTATTGATTGACATAAAAGCCGGACAAATTCAGCTAAACCCTAATTAGCCAGAGACCGTGACCTGACATGAGATTGGAAGCGAGAGGCGTTGGGAAGGGTTGAAGGACAGATTAGAGTCTGTCTGAAGCAGTTTGGTAGGAGCTAGTCAGACCGGGGAGGGGGGAGAGAGAGAGAGAGAGAGAGAGAGAGAGAGAGAGAGAGAGAGAGAGAGAGAGAGAGAGAGAAAGAAATAGAAACCAGTCCATTCAAACCAGCGCTTCACTAGATAATCCTTCTTTAGAGGCAGAGGAAAAATATAGTATCAGCTTTAAGTGGTGTGTAAATAGCCTTTGGTTTTGTCAGTTGACATTAATTCAATTAATTTCAATGGCACTCTATTCATACTGTCAACATGGCTCCTGGCAGTTCATACAAGTTTACAATTTAGGCAATTTAGCAGGATGCTCTTATCCAAATGGCAGGAAACCTTGTTAACAAATTACATGGTAAATGGACAAGGAAATAGAGCCCAAAGAAGCACAAAGTAAACGTTAAACTTACTGTACTTTGGTGGAAAATAAAATGTTATGTGTATATCTAAATAACATAAATTAATAATAATAATTTAATTTATGTAGCAACTTTCAAAAAATAAATAAACAAATTATTTGCCAAAAGCCTGAGTGAACAAGTATCTCTTCAGTGCGGACTTGGAAGAGTCCAATTTAGGCGCCTGGCCAATCTCCATGATGAGAGAAATTGCATACGGTATGTTTGAGCACTTCATGTTTAAGCGTGTAACACCGTGGCATCTCGTCCTTACGGGCGGTGTGTTGTTGTGATTTTAGTACCGTTGGCCTGCTCGTGAAATGTCAGCCTCTCTCAGCTCCCACTTCAATCGTTAACCTTCTTCTGAGGCTGTGAGATGTGAGGGTTCATTTATACTAAACTCCTGTTTCCTTCACTACGTTCACCACGATGTATTTTCTATGCCAGCCTGGTTAGAGCTTCTTTGAGCTTTTGGGTGTCTTTGTAGTGCACAGCAAGACGCATGGCATGCATACGCAAATTACGCACCCACACACACACACACACACACGTCACACACACACGCTTTCCAAGAAAACAAGTGGCAAGCTCTCTGCAGAGTTACGTGATGCGAGTTTGAACTCGGTCAAATCTGCTCTCCAAATCTCCTGTGAAAAACCCTGCTGAGATTAGGGCAGCACTTTAAGCAGTCCTCCTGACTGACAGATGGACTGCCTAATTCACCTCCCCACAGTAAACGAGGAAGACTACAGTATGCAGTATTGCAGTATAAGCTCACCACTGCTCGCTTCACTTCATGGTTCCTTTTTACTGTACCTGCAAACAGGCTGCACCCCCCCCCCCCCACCCCCCCACTTAAAGGAGTAGTGCACCCAAAAAAGACTTACCATGAAGCCTTGAATTCATGGATAGTTTTTAGTTTATGTTGCATACCAGCTGTCACACTTACACATTTAAGTTGACGATTAATTGTCTTACAAATAATTGTGATTAACAATGTAATTGTGTTTTTGGCATTGAACACTGGAACAAAAAAGAACACATTTCTGTTTGCCTGGTAATCAACAAATATATAATAATATACAAAGAGATTACTGACATATTCATTATTTGTATGCTAAAACAAATGAGAAATAGCAGTTGTAAGCTTGTAGATCTGCTATATTTTGTCAACATTGAAACAATATGACGATTATGACAAAATAATTGTGATTATCTCAAATAATTTTGATTAGACGATTAGGTAATAATTGTGATAGGCCTATATTGTTGCATTCCTGAGACAACAATTTGATGACAATTTTTGACATGATCATGGGGTGGGTAATTTATAGAAAAACATTTTTGTGAACAACTCCTTATTTGACGACCGCTAAGCAACTCAAAGAAAGGGTGAACACATCCACATTTTGGCAAACAATTTGGAGGTGCTATATACCCACACGTTTAGCTGTGTTGCTCATTCCACGAATGCCTGATCCTTACAAACTGTACCTCATTGTAAAGGCGACTAATCAACGATAAAAAATATATATAATACAATACCACTTGGTATTGTATTATATTATATTTATCGTTGATAAATCTCCTTCAGCGCCACCTGGTGGTCACCAGTTTAGGCTCTGAGTGCCAATTCTCCCATTATAAAAAAAAGAGAGGGCGTAGAGAAATAACAGATCAAAGTTAAGTTTCCAAACTTTTTGTGAAGAGTTTAGTATAGCGCCTGAGGGACTCCGCTAACCATACAGTATGGGGTTTTTTAGTGGTGCAACCACTCCCTTACGGAGCTGTGTGTGTGGGTGGCTGGCTGGCTGGGTGGGTATGAGCACGAAAACAGCATGGTTATTTTTCACCACCTGTGCGCAACCTAACACACACAAACACACATGCACATATTAACTGTATATATGATGATTTTGGGTGTGCCAGTACAGTGACAGTACAGTACAGTAGAGGGACCGGCACCGTTTCGGACCCTGGCGGCAAGCCGGAACCGGCCCGGCCCCCGGGGTGCATTCCTGTGGTTCTGGAACTCCCCCTCCCCCCCCCGGGAACCCCCACACGGAGTTGCACCACTCACTTCACACGGGTGTGATTTTTAAGTGTTTGATAGGGGTCATCAGCTCGCTGGTAAATGGTGATACTTACGGTATACGATAGTACACTGGTTCCCAGACACTGGGTCTGGACCCATTTGTGGGTTGCAGAGCCATTTTTATGGGTCCCTTTATTTTATTGTTTCCTACATTTTGTTTAGAATTATTGTTTCAAAACATTTTCAATCAAATATTTTCAGTAATTCATCAAAAAATTTAAATCTAAGAAATTAGAAAACTAAATGTTAAAGGGATTGTGACATTAAAAAAAAGGTTTTGGAATTGTTCTTATTTTTTTAGGTTTTCTAATCTCAATTGCACCCAAAAAACATGAACTTTTAACATTCAGTAGATTTTCTGTGATCTGGGGTTTTCTGGCTCAAACAGGTGCTCTGATTTGCCGGCAGTAAGTGACATCACTTACTGCAAATCCCATATATGTCAATGGGATTTGCCAGCAGATGTCACTGTTTCACTGTGTTGCCTGTTTTCATTGTAGCTCAAAAGGCCCAAAAAAACCCAAAGAAAACTTCAGACCACAGAAAGTCCACTGAATGTTCAAAGTTCAGGTTTTTTGGGTGTAATTGAGGTCATAAAACCTAAAATAATTTAAAAAAAAAATGAAAATGAATGTCATACAACCTTTAAGTAGTGGAAATAGCCAATCTACAAGCTCACAGTGTGGCGCGAAGCGACACATTGAGAGCTTGTAGATCAGCTATTTTCAGGTCCCATGGGCAAACATCTAATTTCTCTTTTGGGTCTTGAGCCAAAAAGTTTGTGAACCACTGCGATAGCAGATGCTATGAGGAACACAAGATCCTTAATTATCATCAATATCGCCCTCTCATCTAGTCACTCTCCTAAAGAGACTGTAAAATCACACCCCTGTGAACTGAGTGTGAACCCCGGTGGGTCCCCGGAACTTCCTAACCCACAGAAACGCGCCCAGGCTGCCAGCCCGGTTCTGATGAGTTGCCCTGTGTCCGAAACGGTCTAGAAATGACAAAATGTGAGTTACCGTGTGGGGGAATTAGCATTTAGCAGACACCTCTCTCTCTCTCTCTCTCTGTGTAATTAGCAGGCAACAGTGCAACACTAATACTATCTCTCTCTCTCTCTGTTTCTAGCACAACAGTGCCACTTTTGCCCCTACTGGTACTCTAAACATAGGGACGGACATACTGTAGGGACAGGTACGTGGACATAGGGACAGGCACGTGGACATAGGGATAGGTACGTGGACATAGGGACAGGTACGTGGACATAGGGACAGGTACGTGGACATAGGGGACAGGCACGTGGACATAGGGGACAGGCACGTGGACATAGGGACAGGCACGTGGACATAGGGACAGGTACGTGGACATAGGGACAGGTACGTGGACATAGGTGACAGGCACGTGGACATAGGTGACAGGTACGTGGACATAGGGACAGGCACGTGGACATAGGTGACAGGTACATGGACATAGGGACAGGTACGTGGACATAGGTGACAGGTACGTGGACATAGGGACAGGTACGTGGACATAGGGACAGGTACGTGGACATAGGGACAGGTACGTGGACATAGGGACAGGTACGTGGACATAGGGACAGGTACGTGGACATAGGGACAGGTACGTGGACATAGGGACAGGTACGTGGACATAGGGACAGGCACGTGGACATAGGGACAGGCACGTGGACATAGGGACAGGTACGTGGACATAGGTGACAGGTACGTGGACATAGGTGACAGGTACGTGGACATAGGGACAGGTACGTGGACATAGGGACAGGTACGTGGACATAGGGACAGGTACGTGGACATAGGGACAGGTACGTGGACATAGGGACAGGTACGTGGACATAGGGACAGGTACGTGGACATAGGGACAGGTACGTGGACATAGGGACAGGTACGTGGACATAGGGACAGGTACGTGGACATAGGGACAGGTACGTGGACATAGGGACAGGTACGTGGACATAGGGACAGGTACGTGGACATAGGGACATTGCAGTTCCTTGGAGTGGTTGCACCACTCAAAAATGCATGGGCTCTCTCAAGAGCTTTTGTCATACTTGGGAAAGCTGACGTGTACCGTATACACACCCTCTGCTTCTGGCAAACAAACCAAGTCCTTTCAAAAAACATCCAGAGCCCAAATAAACCCTCTGACCCTGTTGAATATAATATAGTGACCTGCCAGGCAGCTCAAGAGTTTAGCGTTATAGTGTTCTGTTTTATTATGCATGTTCTTTGGAAAGTTTGATGTTAAATACAGCATACCAAGTGTCACACGCCTGTCTTAGGCGAGGGTCATATGAACATTACAGATGGCAAGGCAACACAGTATGGGCAGAGTTGAAACCAGTTTTATTTTAAGTGCAATTAGTGACAAATAACAAAGGAGACCATATGTCTGAAAGTAGAAAATAAAAAGGATATTCAAAATAAAATACTTCATATTATATACAACAATATAAAAAAAAAACAATCATTTTAAATTAATCATTGTATAATATAAGTATTTTACATATTTATAAATCAGGCCTTTTCAATGTAAACCAAATCAAACATTAAATCTATATAATATACATTATATATATATATATATATTATAATATACATCATAATAAAACAGATCTAATAGATCTAAAATGCATTTATACAAATAATAAACAAAACCTCACCTCCTCAGAGACTGACACCCTTCTTTGACCAGCTCCAGACAGCAGACTGACTGACTGGGCCATTTCCTAGAGCTATATACCCCCTGGCTCCTCCCACAACACAGGACCAAATGAAAAGAGGGGTAAACATGATCCACAACATGTTAGTCGCTCAAAACAGTCACACAATAGTTACATATATATATATATATATATATATATATATTGCAGTTGAGCTTGTAGCTCTGTTATCTCACAAAGTCTTTAGTTTTCTAAAGTCCTTTTCCAGAGTCCTTTTAGACTCCACTGTCCCTCAGCGACAAGCAATCCTCCCCATCCCTAGAGGTGGAGTTGGTTTGGCCCAAACTGGCCAGTTAAGCTGTCCCCACTTAAAGTGACAGGACACATTTGCAGGAATTTGATGAGAGCGGTGTGTGGTCCGTTTGCTGCTTGCTTATAGTTGTTTTTGCATACTCTAACAGTGCGCGCTACTGAAAGGCATGTAAATGTAATTTAGTGACAGGGTGGAGTCACACTGTCACACCAAGGAACAAAAGAAGACAAATGTTAAAAACACATGTAATACAGTAGCACTACTGTCCCTATTTACGTCCCTATTTTGGCATGCCAAAAAAAATCTTTGTGTGATAGTATATTATAGGCTATTATATTTTACATGAACCATTCCCTATTTTAGGGAGAACTACCAAAAGTAGCAGATCTACAAGCTGACCGAAAGGTGCCGTTTTTGGAAAAGAGGTCTGGTGTAGAGGGGAAAAAGTGCAGACCAAGTACAGAGTGGAAGGTCAAGTTAACACAATATTGACTGTTTAAGAAGTGGTTAAAAAATACACATTATCATGAATTCAATGTATAAAAACATCACACCTGTGTGAACTGAGTGGTGCTCCTCCCTCCCCCCCTCTCTCTCTCTCTCTCAGGCAACAGTGCAGCACTAATACTATCTCTCTCGCTCTGTTTCTGGCAAACAGCGCCCCTACTGGTACTAATAGTCATATACTGGCCACATAGGTACATAGAGTAGGTGAACACGGACATTGCTGTTCTTTGGAGTGGTTGCACCACTCAAAAACAAGAATTTACACTACACTGACGATAGTGCTTTTAAACAGGTCTATGAAGCCATCCATGAAATCTACGAAAAAGTGTAATCTGTATACACAATTGTATACAATATATCTCTCTCTCAGCTAAGGGGTCCTTGTCCCTGGAAAAAACGTTGAAGACCCCTGGGCTTAGTGGGAGGCGGCAGTAAGCCACAGTATTGCTTGTATAGCGGAGCCATGGTGGGTGCAGCTTGTTTCATTCAGAGTAGCTCTCTAAGCTCTTTATGTAGTATTAGCTTCTTAAAGACACGCAGGGGAGACCGTGACCTTCTGGCACAAAGGTACATGTCAGCAGTACTGCCATAGTTTGGCTCCATTTCAGACACCCACTAACAAACGGGGATCAATGTTGGTGTGTGTCGGCTGCAACGATCCGGTGCTAATGTCACATGGGCTGTCTTTTTCTGTTTTTCTCTCTCTTTTTCCGCTGTTTTTTTTTCTCAGAGTAGTACAGTAGGACCACCCCAGAGTTCCTTGAGGGGGATTCGGCAAAATGTGTTAATATAGCTATAGTATCGGAATGTGTTTAATTTAATCCAAATTTATACTCGTAGGCTATTGGAAAATATAGCAGATCTAAAAGCATATGATTGCAGATCGTAGAGCGGCTATTTAACCCATTTTGGACTGAGGTCGATTTTAAAAAAGGCTTCTAAATCCTAAAAAATTTCAGTGGTGCTCAAACTTTTTCATGTCAAGGACCCCCAGAATTATCTCTATTGGGCCACGGACCCCTATCTCAAAATATGTAGTTCCAGGGACGCCCCAGAAGCAAATATTTTAGTTAAAAATGTTCGCTCTGAAATATATATTCAATGATTTGTGCCACATTTTAACGATTTTAATAAGATTTTTCGAAAATACCTACAAGCTCGTAGCGCCACAAGCTTGGGCTTAATCCAAATTCATACTCGTAGGCTATTGGAAGATATAGCAGATCTATAAGCATACGTTGTAGATTGCAGATCGTAGAGCGGCTATAAAAAACGAAAATGAAAAATGTTTGAAAGCCACTGTATTAGATTAGTGTTTTTTCAACCCTTTTCATATAAAGGTCCACTATTTAATTGGCATTTGTCAAGGTTGTACTTTATTGTTAAATCTTGTGTACGGGTACATAAGAGTAAAACGTATTTTGGTTTGTCTTCCTTCAGACAATGCTGCAGCATAGATATAAATAACAACAAACATTATGAATAATGATAAATCCATAAAAAGATGTGAAACAGAAAGTGAGAGAGTGTTGGGAATGGGACGATGATTGTTATCGTTTATCGTGATAAAAAACTGCTCAAAATAATCATATCGAAGAGATTTTAATGTATCTTGAAATTGTCCTTTGTCATACGGATATAGGATGAATTAGCTTTTGTTGAGCTGCAAATTCAGTACCACTTAAACACTATACTTGATAAAACGGACCAGTAAATTAAATTCGGACCGCAAATTGTAGATCTACAACAATAGAAGATCTACAAGCAAACGTTCAGCCCAGAATAGGGATGCTGAGGGTCCAAGTAAACAAAAGTGGCATTTTGATTTTATCGCAATAATAATGTCCATCGCAATCATTTTGGAATTCGTGCCGTGTAATGTTCATTGGGTCAGGCTACTCCTTGGCCTCACTCCCAGAACCCACCTCACCCCTGCCCATTTTGATAGGCTACCTAAGCCATTACGGCTTAGGGTTGAGAGGGTCAGAGTACAGCAAATTGCAATGGGCCTGGTCTACAAGATTCGCTACACCACCCAGAAGATAGTAAGATACCCAGCATGTACCTGTCTAAATACTTCCCTAATGTCAACGAAGTCCACACCCACAACACCAAAGGGAGATCAACAAACCAGATTTAGCTCAAACAACGGATTACATTCAATTCCCTATGCCACTAAAATGTGGAACACCCTACCAACAGCCATTAAGAAATGTGAATCCCAAGACTCCTTCAAAACCACTCTCAAAGAGCACCTATGGAGTATGGACGGCTGCAATTCAAAACTGGCCCCCGTAAAAAAAAAGAAAATAAGTCAAAGTCCCCCCCCCCTCCCACCCGTTTTTCCCCATACTGTACATGTTTTTCCATTTTTTCCCATTCTTTATGATGATTTCCTGTTTTTCATAGAGGTGTATATTAACGTCTTTAAATGTTCTGATGAATTGAAAATGGAGGACCGTGATGTAAACAAGTCTTAGTGCTTTTCATTAATTTCGTCCTTAAAGTAGCAGTTTTAGTATTGACTTTCATTTGAAATGTACCCATTTTACATATAGGCCTACTGTGAAATTAAATGTTCAATCAATCAATCAATCATAGTCCTCCTATCCCTAGAGAGTATATCTCCCTACAGTTACATGCGCTGTGATATGACAACGTATTAAATAGGGCAGACAGCGAAGATATATGAAAACCAAAACAAGAATCTAAAACCAGTGACATGTTGTGGTGACCTACTTGCCTGTTTTCACCGTGCTCCTAAGGAGACCCGCGGACGACCAGAGTATCCGTTTTCAGCGCTGCTACCCTGCAGGGTAATCCAGGAGCTATAGGTGCATGGGAGTCAGAGTCACCAAGTTCAGCACAAACTCCAGGCAGCCATGTTATTAGATCACACCAGCGATAGGGTGGTGCACACAGGTCCACTCAGATAATGACCTCTGCTCACAAAGCACTCCGGTTTGAGTTTAGTGAATTTTTATTTATTGCCACCTATAGTCTATGCTAAAAATGTACAGTACCCATCATGTAGGCTACTGTAGGGGTGGATCGATTTAGCGAAATAATTGATTAACCCATTTAGGCCTGACGTCGAAATAAAAAAAAACGTTCGCTCTGAAAGAAGATATATTCAAAGATTTGTGCCACATTAAAAAAATTAATAAAAAAATAGCAGACCTACCAGTTCATAGTGCGCCACTCGGGGGCGCGCTATGAGCTTGTAGATCTGCTATTTTTCAACGGAAGAAAAGGAATCAAATCAAAATGTTAGTTATCGAATTATCGCTTTTAGCGATGTATCATGTGAATAGTTATGTGTTTACATCTTTACCAAAATGTGAATAATAATAATCTTTTATTTTGCCTCTAATCATAATGACATGCCCAAAATAGGTACTCCAGGTTCAAAAGTAGTTAAAACGTCTAGGATATAGAATTTGCCTCTGTGTTGGGAAACAATCTCATCTCCATATATTAAAACCTTTTTCACACTACAGCGTCGCACAAAAGTAGCAGGTCTGCGAGCTCAGCATGCGGCACATTTGAGCTACGTTTGAGCTTGTAGATCTGCTACTTTTGCCATTTTTGAATTTGAATTAGTAACAGCTTTGGATATGAGGTTTCCCGACAGAGACGATATGCTGCATATTGCAATAATGTTTGGTTGTCATGACTTGTGTCAGGGCACACCGTTTGATAAGTCATTGCAGGGGTGCAGTGAAATCCCTTTTAATTGATTTTTACAAAATGATCAATAATATTATAAAATAATTGATTAATAATCTATCCCGGAAGAAAAGCAGCACTATATGTAACTTTCCTCTTTTCGCCCGGATTTGAACCTGCATAGGTCTCCTGCACAAGTGCTGAAATGTTTTGTTTTTCTTCTTTAATTTTTATCCCACAATCTTGTAACCCATTTTTCACCCCTCAATTATCTAATGTGATCCTGGGCTCTACACACCCTCCGCCAACCTATAGTCCCCATATATGGGGGACAAGGGGAGAGCAACGGACTTGAACTCATGCTTCCTTCATGCCTGAGTGTCCAAGTTGCTCCTTTTCCCTGGTTGGACGTAGCACGTGCAGGAACACGTTATTCCAACCAGTTCCTTTCCCCTCCATCAGGCGCCCCAAGCTGGCCAGGGGGAGGAAGTTTAGAGACCAGGCTTACTGCATTTTTTTTGTGAGGGTACCTACCCTAGGGGACACAGGGAGAACATGCAAACTCCACACAGAAAGGCCCTTTCGCCACTCGGGTATGGGCACTGATGACGCGGAGGAGGAAACACGCCGCCAGCACCCACAGCGCCCCGAGCGGGAATCGAACCCAGGACCTTCTAGCTTTGAGGCGACAGCACTACCAACTGTGCCACCATGCCCCCGCTGAAATGTTTTAGCATTGAGCTAATTATTAGCTCAAACATTTCAGCACTGCTTGCTCAGGGGATGAATGGAATCTTGACCATCAGGTCAAAATTGTAAGATCCTGTGTCTGGGTGAGACGACATAACCCTTGACACGATCTAAATGTCTCAATATAAGAGCAGGGAAACAAAATACAACCTATATATTGTACTCTATTCTATTTGATTCATTAAAAGAAAGTTACATAGTGCCACTTTGGCAGTCTATCCCTATTGTGTGGGCATGTCATTATAGGTGAAAAGCGTAAAGTAAAAAACGTCAAAGATAGTGCTCATTTTCACCGTTCATTGTCACGTCAACCAACTGAAAGCCAAACTACAAGTTAGTGACTTGTAGTTTGTATACTGTAACATGAAGTTACAGTGCCAGCTTCATTTCCCTTTTCATGTGAGAACAGCTGTCCAAACAATAGAATTGCTCCAATCATGTGTAGCTTGTTGCTCTCGCTTTGACACTTTTAACAAAATGTCAGCATCTCGAGGCATCAGCAGCAGCTGTCTGACGCTGTCTTAAAATAATGTCGAGATGCTGGCAGCTGTACCCTCCGATGCTTTGGTGTTGACACAACTGTCACACACGGCTATACAACCATATATATGTATATGATATGTAACTGTGTCTGCATTTTATTTTCCTGCTCTCAAAGCACTTTGTAACACTGTTTTATTGTGCTGCTGCGTGACAAACTATGTACTCGTACTGGTATACGTGTCCAAGTTGAACACAAGAAGTCACAACCCCACGTCCTAGATAGTCTAAATACTGTAGTGTAGAAGATCGCATCTCACATTGCTGCTAGTGCCCACCTCCCCACAAGACACGCACGCACACACACGTGCGCATACGCGCACACACACACACAATTCTACAAATGTTCAGGGAAGAAAGAAAAACGTATGGTGCTCAAACCTTTTCATGTCAAAGACTCCTAGAATTATTATGTATGTAGCTGCGGACCCCTAACCTCGCGTCACCAGGCTTTCCACCTCGGAGGAAAGCCCGGTCTGTGTTCCAAAATGGCCGTGTGAACCGGTCTGGAGCGGATGGTAATCTACGTCATGTTGTGGTCAATGATTTGTAGTCATCTGGCAGGAAACCACAAGGTGGAATCAAAAGTACCCAAAATAAGTAATTTTAGGGCCTACCCAATAAAATAGAGTTTCCCCTGTGGGACAACAAAGGTATACAGACGCTAAATAGTCACTGGAACTCACATTTATATTTTAAAAAAATCACACCCGTGTGAACTGAGTGGTGCAACTCCCCTCTCCCCTACCTCTCTCTCTCTCTCTCTCTCTCTCTGTGTAATTAGCAGGCAACAGTGCAACACTATCTCTCTCTCAGTTTCTGGCACAACAACGCCACTTTTGCCCCTACTGGTACTCTAAACATAGTCACATAGGTTAGGACGGACATTGCCGTTTTTATTTTATTATTATTTTATTATTCAGCTCTCGACCGGAGAGCGGACCCTGCTTTGTTCCATGCAGTGACCCCCACAAGCAAAGATTTTAGTTAAAATGTTCGCTTTAAAAAGGATTTGCGCCATTTTGTCATGTTTAAAAAAGAAAAAAAAGCAGATCTACAAGCTCATATAGTGCATCACGACATCTGTTATTTTCGAATAGCCAAAGTATAAAAATGACACGGTTTTAATGGGTTAAACGAGTTTCTTGATTGACTCGCTACTACCATAGCTTCAGTTTTGTTATGATACAAGCAGAGCCATTTAAAATAGTGTAGAAATCTCCTCCGTACTTTTTCCACTATACATCTTTTCTTGTTAAATTTATCTGCGCCCTTATGTTCAATATTTTGGAGCGTTTTAACCCTGTAAAACCCGGATTAATTTCTACTTGCAAAAAAACAGATTTCAACCTTACTACTACTTTTTACTACTAGGACTTATGAGAAATGTCAATTTTTTTTTTAGTGCAAATGTTATGCACATTTAATAATAATTAATTAATAATTTACATTTGGGGGATATCTTTCACAGTAATGAATACAACGTGTTCTAGACATTCTAATGATCACAAAAAAACATATATTACAGTTATATGTCCAGATATTATTTATTTGTGTTAATTTCAGCCTCTGTGGGGGGTATTTATATGCAAATATCATGACCAATGGCATTGCAATGAACATCAATGATGACGTTTAGGTGAAAAAATAACATAAAAATTATATAATAATAATTAATGAATTAAAATATGTTGTAGTATTGCAACGCTGGGTGTTACAGGGTTAAGCCTTTCGGTCCCATTAAGAACTTCATCTCTTATCAAGTGTCACAACGTGGCAAAAACAGTAATCCCGGTCTCTGAAAACTGGCAGAAACGCACGCTTCACTGCGTCTTTCCAATAACAAGAAAACATGTCACGGTTGAGTTCATGTTTTGCAAATTTGACACAATTTATAGCCAGGCATCTCTCATCCGATCTGGAAATGAAAACATCTTGGGTTTGGATATAATTGCTTCATTCCTTGTGCCCAAAATGTCGCAAAGCTGCGGCTGTCTACAGCTCTCTGCGGTTCATTAATGTGCAATCAGTGGTGTAAAGTAATCAAGTACTGTATTTAACATTTTTGTACTTTACTGGAGTATTTCCAATTTTCAATATTTTTACTTCTACTCCACTACACCTCAGAGGCAAATACTGTACATTTGAAAACTTAAGTTACCAGTTACTTTGTATATTTGGATTATTAATACAAAACCACTTCAGACCTATATACTGTATAATGTACTTTGTCAATTTGAAAATAGTTGAAACAAGCTATTAAAGCTTGTAGATCTAATATGATTTGTATACATGTGAAAACTTGTGAAATGGGCTCTTCAGCTTAATGAGTGCTGCTCTACTGTATATGATTGTTTGTGAATACCCGATGCTATTGATTACCCATGACAGATTTGCTAACCATAAACACATTGATGCCTATACGTATGTTAGGATCGACTTAATTATATATATATATATATATATATATATATATTCACACCCACTTTCTTAACTGCAACTGTGTCAATTAATATCAATACATGCTGCTGTGGTCGCCTGGCAGCTGCCACCAGCCTTTGTTGTACTGTGAGCTGTCACTGGTTTTGATATGACCAGAAGAAGACTCTGTTGAAATGCGTGGGCGTGTGGCTGAGCCCGTTTATTAACTTTTGCAAAGCAGTGTGCTAAAAAGCTAAAGCAATCAAGTGACCAAAAAAAACAACACAGTATAGTGCTTGAGAGATCACATTTTAACCACGTACTGTAGGCTATATAAGCCCTATACTGTACGTATGTTGTATGTCGGGTGGAGAAACCTCATGTCCTCCGACAATGTTACTTTTCAGGATTCAAATGTAAAAAAATAGCAGAGATCTACAAGTTCAAAATGTGGATCTGCTTTTGATGCTTTCGTGTGACACTGTATACTATGATCAAGAAGGGCGTTAAACGCGCAACAAGTTAAAAACCAGAGACCAGTAGTTCTTCAAGTACATTTTGATACCAATACATTCGTGCTTTTAATCAAGTCCTTTTTGAACTATGGTCTTTTACTTGTAACGGAGTAACACTATTGATACTTTAATCCATTTTGGGCGAGAACCCCTTTTGGTGTTAGCATTATGTTATGCTTTAGCTATTGAAAAATAGCAGATCTACAAGCTCGTAGCGCGGCACCGAGTGCCGCGCTACGAGCTTGTGGGTCTACTATTTTTGAAAAATAGTAGCGCAAATCTTTGAATATATATTCTTTCGGAGCGAACGTTTTTAACTCAAATCTTTGCTTCTGACGCGTTCCTGGAACAACATTATGTTCAGATGGGGGTTGGTGGCCAATTACATATCAATTTTGGGGTTCTTGACATGAATTATTGAGCACCACTGATACAGAAACATCTTTCAGAAAACTGTCAGAATTTCTTTAATTTCGACGTCAGGCCTAAAAATGGGTTAAAAAAAGAAATGTGAATACTTTTTACACCACTGCTTTACCAATGCTTACCCAGCCTTTTGTGTGTGTGTGTGTGTGTGTGTGTGTGTGTGTGTGTGTGTGTGTGTGTGTGTGTGTGTGTGTGTCTCCTCCTGTCTCAGGCCTGCGTCATGGACTGGGTCAGCTGACCTTCAGCGATGGGACGTGCTACACGGGGCAGTTTGAGAACGGCCTCTTCAACGGCCGCGGGGTGCTGGCGTTCCCCGACGGCTCCAAGTCAGTGCCTTGATGATCCACCTCTGACCTTTTCACTCATTCTGTCAGGAATGGGTTACGGAGTAGGACCCAAAAGCAGGCAACCAGAGGCAGAGTAGATAACTTAAAAATGTTTAATTGACTAGAAACCAGGGGTATTCAAAAGGGCAAAAACATAGGCAACATCAGACACAAAACTCACTCGACATAGGTTTACGAACCAAGGACACGCTGCAAACAAAGGGCTTAAATAGACACAGGGATCACAATACACAGGTGAACAGAACAAACAATCAACACTGGGATTGGCTGGGAGACTAACAGGACACAGGTGGAGAAAACTAGTAATCACATGGAGGTGAGACAAGACATGGGCTACCACAACTAGGCAGAACAGGAAACACTAGGGCAACACTACATAATAAAAGTGTGCAACAGACTGATATCGTGACACATTCAAATCTTTAGTTGTTCTCGCAAGACATTGAGGTTCTCCCTCATCTGTGGTGTCGTCGAGATACTTTACAGTGCAATTTCACGTTAACGTTCACATCAAGGATAAAAAACTAAACAGAAACTTTCCCAAATCGTGCAGTGCGTGTTCATTTTGACAGAAAGACTATGATTTTGAAGATTAGTCGACTAAGACTAGACTAAGACTAAACCATTTCAGATGACTACATTTAGGAATAAAGCTAAATGGCATGTTATTCAAAAGACCGAATTTGCTGTCAAAATTAACACTGATATTGTGTGATACAACACAAGTTTAAAAGCAGTTGCAGACATTTGTGGGCAATCCATACAATCCAGTAGAGATGTAATATACAATGGTAAAGTCCCATTAATTGCCTTAAAAAATGTGATATAATTCACCTGTCAGTCAAGGAAGGCAAACCCACTCTATCATATAGGATACAGTGATGAGTTGATGAGAATGTTCACCACCAGATATAAATAACAGCAGAATGATGAACACACTTGATGTGATACAAACTAATGGCTCTTTTCCACTACAAGAACTAGATGTGAACAGTGATATATAACAATCAGAACCACAACATTGTATGTCTGTATTAAATAACTGATAGAAATACATTTCCTGTACCTGCAATGCATCTGTAATTCTGTAGTTTATACTGTAAGGATTTGTTTTTTGGGTGGGAACCCCTGTTGGTGTTTTAAGCATTATGTTCTACTTTAGCTATTGAAAAATAGCAGATCTACAAGCTCATAGCGCGCCACCGAGTGGCACGCTACGAGCTTGTAGGTCTGCTATTTTTGAAAAGTCGTGAAAATGTGGCGCAAATCTTTGAATATATATTTCAGAGCGAACATTCTTAACTAAAATATTGGCTTCTGGGGGGGTCCCTGGAACAACATATTTTCAGATGGGGGTCTGCGGCCAAATACAGATAATTCTGCAGATCCTTGACATGAAAAAGGTTGACATAGAAACATGGGTTTTTCAGATATTTTTTTGATTTAGAAGCCTTTCTTTTTTATCGACCACAGTCCAAAATGGGTTAATTGTTATCACCCAGTATGTCATGTTTCATTTTCTTTCAATACTATATATATACACCAGGACAGGAAATACATTTCTTCATACATTTATGTGGCAGTGTCACAGTCAAACGTATTTCACAGCAGCTTTCGGAATTGTTTTGTTTCCTCGAGTATATCGGACTGAACTAACTCCTCCAGCTACGTACCATATTGGCTATGTTTGCTTTAGATTTAGAATATCCAGCTAGACAGTCTGCCGAAAATAGCTGATCTACAAATCGCTGTGACACGTTGTGAGCTTGTAGATCTGCTATTTTAGGCATGCAGCCAAGTATAAACAAAGCGTTGCCAAACTTGCCATAGCGGCCTGCTAAGATTGATTTTAGTCAACAAAATCTAACTGTAGAGGCCTGGGCCGTGGCTCAGTGGTCCAGGCACCTTGGCTGGTAATCCAGTCTGGCAGTGTGCCGCGGGTTCGACTCCCGATCCCAACAGCCTTTACTGCATGTCTCCCCCCCCCCCATCTCTCTCCCCATTTCCTGTCAGCCTACTGTCTGTCCCTCTATAAATAAATACAAAATAAAAGCGAAAGCCACAAAAAAGAACAAAAAATACTTAAACTAACTACCTAAAACATTTTACTGTAGATTTAGTCGACATAAACTCAGATGACTAAAAACGAATTACATTTTATTCAAAAGACTATGACTAAAACGAAATGCAAATTAGCCGTTTGACTTTGTTGTGTCCGTGACTGCTAAAACACGCATTACATGTTTGCTCTCGCTGTGACATTTCATTAAGCAGTACACTTACACAGTGACATAACTGTATGTTTTCTCCACATTCTGTACACTGTGTTTTTTTAAAGCATGGTAAATGCAACAGCAGCAATGAATGCAGCAAAGTAAATAAGTTAAATGAACAGGAAGACCCTTACGACCCTCAAGAAATGTGTGGCTTTATAGACCAGAGACGTATGATTTCCTCTCATTTCTGGAGCTATAGGGTTATGGCGTGCAGAGGACATTACAGACTGGAAGTGCGTTCTGAATAGAATAATATTCCAGGGCCAGGGTCATTTTGACAGAGATGCGCCCTTTGTTACTTACCTCATTTTGTTTGACATTTATGTTGATTTGTAAGCCTGCGACTCCTGTGAGTAAATAAATTTAGGTCGTAAGTTAAGTGAGCCAATTAACTTTAAACGCTCACAATCAACGGAAAGACAAAAAGCAGCTAAATTGCAGTTGTGCAAGCAAGCTTTAGAATTGGTTTCAAGGTTTGGTTTGCGGTAATTGCAAAAGCACTCTTGTGCGTGCGTTCGTGCTTGTTTATCTTCCAGGTACGAAGGTGAATTTGGTCAGGGAAAATTCCAAGGTGTGGGCGTCTTCAATCGCTTCGATGGAATGAAGTTCGAGGGAGAGTTCAGAAGTGGAAGTGTCGACGGTTATGGTAAAGATTTCAATTCACACCACGAAGTACAAAAACCGTGATTCATTTCCCAGAAGCCTGCACATGTCTTTCTTAACCCTGCTGCTATCAATTAAAAAGTTTTTTACTTTTTCTTCCTCATAGATACAATTTCTTATTAAATGTATATTATTAGGTATGAGTGCCTAAGGTTAAGGTATATGGATTCCAACAATTTTTCTAATACTTTTTTCAGAAAGTGATAATTATCTGGCTGTGCTCTAGCTGGGTGTAAAGCTCCCATGTGTGTTAACCCATTAAAACCGGTAAAGCATCCATGTCATTTTAGATTTTAGCTAATATAGAACATTGGTTGGCTATTAAAAAAAAACAGCAGATATTATACAAGCTCATAGCGCGTCACTTCGGGAACATTCTTTGATTATATACTGCATGTATTATTAACCCATTCAGGCCTGACGAAAAAAAAAAAATGGTTTTCTATTAAAATCATGACAATTTTCGGAAAGATTTGAGGCACATATTAACGATTTTTCAAAAATAGCAGACCTATAAGTTCATAGCGCGCCACCGATATGAGCTTGTAGATCTGCTATTTTTCAATAGCTAAATTATAACGTAATGTTTTAAAACACCAAAATGGGTTAAAATGGCCACGGGACATTTTGGCGGTCCTTAATTTGACACGAAAAGGTTCTGAGCGGCTCTCATTATTATTATAAGCAACATGCTTTTTAACTGTAGGGATCTAGAAGACATTCTGCAGGTTGTAACGGGATAAAGAAGGTCTCTGGAGGTAATCAACACGTTTACGAGGACATCTGGGGAGGAGGGGGGAGTGTCACAACCGGCTGCAGAGGAACAATGCTTTTAACATTGTGTGTAAAAATAGACCGACGGAAAAGAATAAGACATTAAAGCCTGATCTCTGATCAGTATACGGTAAATTTGAGAAATGATAATACGGTCAAGCTGGACGGACGTGCTCATTGCAATGCGTCCAGTAGTGGAAAGTACATGCACTCAAGTACTGTACTTATAAGTAACATTTTGAGGTACTTTTACTTTACTGGAGTATTTCCAATTTTCGAATGCTTTTACCTGTTTTACTCCACCCGTAACTGTTGTATTTGAATACTTGAGTTGTTATTTTGTAGATTGATTATTGTTCCAAAACCAATATACATACATTAACCACTTAATTTTGTCCATTTGAAAATAGGTGATCTACAAGCCCACAATGTGTCGCAATGTGATGTGGCTTGTAGATCTGCTGTTTTCAAATACATTTTTCTAATACATTTGCAAACTTGAAACAGTGCATTCTACATAATGAGCACTTTCACTTTTGGTACTTTAAGCACATTTTTATCCCAATAACCTTTGTACTTTTTATTCAATTACATTTTGAATAACGGGACTTTCACTCTGAAAACAGAGCATTTCTATATTGCCGTTATTGATACTTTTCTACTCTCATAAGAGTATACTTTCCCCCCTGGCCCTGCAGGGGTCCTGACATTCACAGACGGCGGTGGGGGGCCGGGCGCGGGGGGCAGCAGCCAGGAGGGGCTGTTTGAAAACAACCAGCTGGTGAGGAGAGAGAGCAGCCAGAGCCAGGCGGCCGTGCAGCGGGCGCTGGGGGCGGCGGGCAAGGCCCGGACCCTGGCTATGATGTGACCCAGACACAGCAAGGCCCGGACCCTGGCTATGATGTGACCCAGACACAGCTAGACCTGGGCCCTGGCTATGATGTGACCCAGACACAGACACAGCAAGGACCTGGACCCTGGCCATGATGTGACCCAGACACAGCTAGACCTGGGCCCTGGCTATGATGTGACCCAGACACAGACACAGCAAGGACCTGGACCCTGGCTATGATGTGACCCAGACACAGCTAGACCTGGGCCCTGGCTATGATGTGACCCAGACACAGACACAGCAAGGACCTGGACCCTGGCCATGATGTGACCCAGACACAGCTAGACCTGGGCCCTGGCCATGATGTGACCCAGACACAGACACAGCAAGGACCTGGACCCTGGCCATGATGTGACCCAGACACAGCTAGACCTGGGCCCTGGCCATGATGTGACCCAGACACAGCAAGGCCCGGACCCTGGCTATGATGTGACCCAGACACAGCAAGACCTGGGCCCTGGCTATGATGTGACCCAGACACAGACACAGCAAGGACCTGGACCCTGGCTATGATGTGACCCAGACACAGCAAGGCCCGGACCCTGGCTATGATGTGACCCAGACCCAGACCCAGCAAGGACCTGGACCCTGGCCATGATGTGACCCAGACACAGCTAGACCTGGGCCCTGGCCATGATGTGACCCAGACACAGCAAGGACCTGGACCCTGGCTATGATGTGACCCAGACACAGACACAGCAAGACCTGGGCCCTGGCCATGATGTGACCCAGACCCAGACACAGCAAGACCTGGGCCCTGACTACAATGTGACCCAGACCCAGACACAGCAAGACCTGGGCCCTGGCCATGATGTGACCCAGACCCAGCAAGACCTGGGCCCTGACTACAATGTGACCCAGACCCAGCAAGACCTGGGCCCTGGCCATGATGTGACCCAGACCCAGCAAGACCTGGGCCCTGACTACAATGTGACCCAGACCCAGCAAGACCTGGGCCCTGGCCATGATGTGACCCAGACCCAGACACAGCAAGACCTGGGCCCTGGCCATGATGTGACCCAGACCCAGCAAGACCTGGGTCCTGGCCACGATGTGACCCAGACACAGCAAGGACCTGGACCCTGGCTATGATGTGACCCAGACACAGACACAGCAAGACCTGGGCCCTGGCCACGATGTGACCCTGGCCCGGGTCCAGGCCACGATGTGACCCTGGCCCAGCAACAACGCGGGATTATGAATCGCACCAACGTTCTATAGGTTAGACCCGCCTTAACATGTTGTCTGATTGGCTCCAGGACATGCATAGTTTTACTGAGGTTAGGCTTATAGGCTTATAGGTTTAGGTGTAGTTGCAAAAAAACGAGGACTGCCAATCACAGCAACCATACTTTTTCAAGACTACTCTTATTTCTTCTTCTTCTCCAGATGTCCCCCCTGGGGGGGGGGGGACAGACATCTGGCTTTCAGAAAACAAAACAGAAACCCACTCACAAATCACATGTCTAAGGACAAGTCTATGGACTTTTAATGCTTGCTTTTATGCAGTGACGTCATGTGGCAGCCACAGTGGGCGCCCCCTCACTTCATTACTATAGCACCTACCTCCGCTATTTATTGATCATTCGTGGTTTACACTATTCCCTGAAGTCTAGGGTTCACTTATCAGTGGTTCTCAAAGTGTGGCCCTGGGGACCGCCAGGGGTCCTTGGGAGGGGGGGGGGGGTGTTCCAGGGGGGTCCAGCAAAAGTAGTATATAATATCACAATCCCTTTAACCACTGTATCCATTTATATATTGGCTATTCAAAAAGTTCTACAAGCTTGAGCTTGTAGATCTTGCATTATTATTTTTATGTATATCGAAAATGTTTGGACATAAATCTTCTCTTCTGGGGGTCCCTGGCGCAAAACGTTTTCAGATGGGGGGCGGGGGGGTACATAATCAATTTGGGGGTCCTTGACATGAAAAAGTTTGAGAACCACTGACTTAAATAACACTTAATTCTTCCTTTTCATCTCAGTCAGCTTGGAATCCGTTGGTTCAGAATCAGCAGAGTTCAACACACCTGGTGCTAAATCACTTTCTATGACCACTCTGTGCCGTTCCTCACTCCTTCCAAGATGTCACTTCTTTTTCTAGTATTTGCTCAATACGAGAGTGAGATATTGTTAAATGTTTTATTACGACCACAAGTGCTTCTTTTGGGGGTGGCTTTTATGCTAAAAACAAACAAACAAACTAACTAAATGCTACTTAAAATGAGTGGGCATGGTCCAAAGCACTGCTACAATTAGGTGATACGTGAAACTAGTAAATTATTGTATGATAAGCAAAGCCACACACTGTATAATAACTCTGAGGGCAAGCAACTTTATTTCATGCAGTCATGTCGACTACAGAAACACACATCGGGACAAAAAAACAGAAAAAAGACAAAACAAAATAATTTAAAATTTTAATCAGTAAAAATTTAACAAAAATAAAAAAACGGGAAAAGCAGCAGAGGCACTTTTCCCCCCCTTTCCACTAACAGAAATACTATGGGTTCCATCAACATGAACAGAAATGCTATGGGTTCCATCAACATTACATTAAAGCAAAAACGACTTTCTTGGATTCCTGGATTATACGTAACTCGCCATAATCAGCCTGGAAACGCGTCAACTCCAAAAACAAAAACACCTTTCATCAAAGTGTTTTTGAAACTCTCTTACTTTCTCAAAAGGTGTTGCTTTGTGCCACAAAAGTGATTTGTTTCTTTCCCCCCCGCATTGTGTTAAACGGTATATTATTCACACTTGCTTTGGCAGGAATGTTTCCTGGCAAGCGAGAGGGGTAATTGTCTCTAAACAAAGCAGGTATAGTTCGATGGTTGGCTTGAATACCATTTCATGCAAAAAATATTTAGAGATATTTAGACAAACACTGTTGTTTTGTTGAATTCCATGTGTATAGAATATATACCTACATATGTCAGTATATTTAATTTATATATAGGTCTTAAGACAGTGAGGGACTTTGAACTTTGAAGTCTTTTTTTTAACCCATTAGCTCTCTCCCTCTTAGCTGTGCTACTAATCCAAAAACGTCAGTCAGTCAGTCAGTCAATCAAATTGCCAAAAGGACACAAGAAGTATGACTTCAGCTTGAAAATAACATGTGTGCAGTATGTTTTTCTTTTTTCTCTCTCCACCCAGTGCCACTATACGGCTCAAACTGACCGTAGACCATTTAGAACATACTCAGTGCCAATCACACAGTGCCAAGAGGCTGCGAGAGCTGATCTGGAGTCAGTTTACCTGAGTAGAAGAGAAGCCCCAAGGCAGGCAATCGGGCTCAGTGATGGGAGGGAGTGGAGCGTGCAACACTGTGCAGCGAAATCCTGTGTTCGTTTAACGGTAACAGGAAGAATGGCCGCTAAGGAAGTGTGGGCACCTCCGTGTAGAATTGGTTATTTTGTCCAAAATGTATATATATATATATATATATTAGAAAAATTGTCTTAAGTAATTTAAAGCTTACATGATTAGAACATGCTTGAACATCTGACAATTGAGGTCTAAACATAAGTGCTACAAATTGCTACAAATCCTGTATAATTATATCCAATCATTTTGAGCATAAACAAGAAGTTGAAGCTCTGATAATGATGTATCGTGCATCGTTCAAATCATGTATACTATGCACTACTTAAAGATGGAGTGCTGGGACTTTCGTACTTTTTCTGTTTTGTAGGTGTCTAATGGAGTTAAAGGTATATTCAGTGATTTCACTTAATTCAAATATCACTTATTCTTTTTGTTTTGTTGTGATAATCCTATCTACTATAGAGTGTGCTGACCATATAAGGCAGGGTACCCCAATAGGCGGCCCGCGGGCCATTTGCGGCCCACAGAGCGCCCCCTTGTGGCCCATGAAAGAATAAAAAAAAAGGGTCCCAGATATAAATGGCATTAAATGGGGGTCAGTAGCCTATGCATGTCAAACTGGGCATCCTTTTCAAATGGGGTCTTGCCTTGAAAATGAATTTTCAGGGCAAGACCTCGACCTCGCGCGTGCAGACTCGGCCCCCAGCCTGGTACGCTAGTCAAAATATGGCCCTTGAGGAAAATGTATTGGGGAACCCTGATATAAGGAGTTCCTCCCTGTCCCCAGTTAACCCCTGGGGTCAAAAAACCTTAGGTTTAGTTTTTGGCTCTCTATCCTGATTGGATGAAAGGCTTTGCCACCTATAGCCAAAAACGAAACCTAAGGTTTTTTGAGTGAAATCACTGAAATTACCTTTAACATGACTTTAATAGACGCACAGGTGTGGTTAGAATATTCAAATATGTCGTCCCTGTGTATTTTTTTGTTTCTTCCCGAAATCCTTTGAGTCAAAAGGCCCAATCGAAAATCCACAATTTATGTGACCTTAAATATAAGGTCACATAAATTGTGGATTTTTGTATGATAACGGGGGGTTATATTATAACCCCCCGTTATCATACAACAACACACAGCTGTGGGTGAGGCATATAAGTTCAGGTGTGTGGTGGTTAAAACCATAGACATATAAACGTAGACGCCTCTTCCCGGCTCTGGGAGCCGTGTCAAAATTGAAGGTACAATTTTCCCCCGAGATTCCTTTGCGAAGCATGAGCGGAAAGCTTGCCGCGTGTGTAAAATATAAGTCCCGGGAAAAGACACGCTGTGATTGGCCAGTACTGTCACTTGAGTGACAGCGAGAGACACGGAGGAGTCGCATGAGTGACGTCACTTTGGGCAGCGACGCAGCGTGCCTTCAGCTGCGCTTCCCTCTATGGCACTTCCTGCTTGACTTCCTGCCTTCATTGCAAAGACACGTCGCTCCAATGAACTGCAGCGGCCAGTGAGGCATCTATTTCTTTTAAATGTCTATGGTGAAAACCAGGTATATTTAATGAACTGGCCACATAAAAACGACATTTCGGTGTTTTACCCCTTCAGGCCGGGAACCCATTTTGGGGTTCTGTACAAGTATGTAGGCCTACAGTATTCAAAAATGTAAAAAATCTGATGCTGCTATATAAATATTTGAAGTTTTTTTCAGAAAACTTAGGTCGGGATTTAGAAGGTGTTTTTAGAATTGGCCACAGGCCTAAATGGGTTAAAAAACAAAAAAGAATCTTCCTCCTAGTAAGGATGTTTTAGGGGGGGGGGGAGATCATGGCACTGCATCTTTAAGAAGAATTTCTTACATTTTGGATAAAAAAGGGCAAAGTTGACATTGACGTGCCCACTCTTCTTGTTTCCAATTTGACTATGAGAGTGTAAAACAGCCTCTCATAGTTAATGAACACTTGGTTATGCTGAGTGGCGGCATTAGCAAGTCGAGTATCAGGGCATTGGGTAGTGTCGCACGCTGAATTCCAACGGTGCAATTACAATTTTAGGGAGACAAATGTCGCCTGCAGTCTTTGTGATGAGTCTTTCTGTTCGGTTTCACAATATGGAACCCCAAGTTGGTTTGCTTTGTCTGGGAAAAGCAGCTCTGTGTGTATGTGTAGATTTGTGCAATTTCTTAATTTAGACTTTGGGGCTCCACCTCAGATCACTCTAGTCTGTATACACTTGAAGGATTTTGTTCCAAAATGATTATGTCCATTGTAAAAAAAAAGGAGTAGGTATTATTGTTATTATTATTTTCTTTCTTACTAAAGCAGGGGTCTTTAACAGGGGGAAAAGGAGCAAACCAACTAACAGAGCCAAAGGTCAAGTTTACTAAGCATTGAGGGTTTAAGTGGCTAAATGTCTAGACATACACAAAAGCCATGCATTAATTTACTCAACACATATTTTTTGGCTTTGTTTTTGTGTTTTTTTTCCACGATTTTGAAAACCAGGTTTTTCACCCAGTGTCAATTATCTAATGTAATTCTGGGCGCTATACTTCCTCTGCCAACCTGGGGGGGGCAGCGGACTGACCTCATGCCTCCTTCTATGCATGAGGAGTCCAAGCTGCTTCTTTTCACCTGACAGGAGGGAATTTCCCTGGCCGGACGTAGCACGTGAAAGGAACACGTTATTCCGACCAGTTCCTTTCCCCTCCATCAGGCGCCCCGGCTGGCCAGGGGGAGGTACTCAACACATCAGTGAAGCCATCTATACAGTATATGAAATCTATGAAAAGGTTTATTCTGCAACACAATCAAATTCTATAATAGGCTATGTAGTGGGGGGGGGGGGGGGGGGGGGGGCTTTCTCTCTCCCCCTCGCTAAAGGGTCCTTGGCCTGGAAAAGCGTTGGAAACCCCTGTTCTAAAGTGTAATTTACACTTTGTCACACAAGTGTTGCTGGCTGAACAATATGACAGGTCCTCTAGCCAACGGCACAATGTAAATGCGACAAAGCATAAATTAGGCTTCGTTTTGGAATGAAACTCCATTGTGCACTATTACTATACTTAACTGTACCTTTGGGCAGAGAGGGGTGGTTACGCTCTCAGCCACTTCCTGTGACTTGATTTTTCTAGTTTTCACAACGGTGCTTATTAATGATGTCACTTTAATGTTGTTTTTGTTCCATGTGCGTACTATTCATCACAGAAAAGGCAACACAAAAAAAGAAAGGGAAAAAAGCGGAAGGGAAGAAAAAAAGAAACGATTACCATTGTGAGGCTAACGAACCCTGTCATTAGCGGGGAAACAACACATTTCACGCATGTATAGTGCCTGCCGGGAATCTGTGTGTGTGTGTGTGTCTGTGATGAGACTGGTTGTGTACGGTGTCGTTCGTACGTACGTACTGTGTTTTGTGGCTGCATGTGGCAGGGGGTGGGGTTACAGGGAAACTTAATAGTTGGTTATATGATTATCTCTAATTGTGATTAATTTGGGAGGGGTTCCGTGTGGCTGTGCCTCCGCTGTGTGGAATAAATTGACACTATAGTGATGAAGACTCGCTGGCAGCCAATGGAAAAAAAAACATCACACCTTTAATTGGTGTGTGGATCCAAATGAAGATATCGTTATATTGGCTTGTCTGTCTGTATAGTTGCCATGGGTTGTCTCTCGGGGGGAGCCATCAAAGCCTACTGTTTGATGTGTTATTATGGCATTGTGTAAAATGGAGGTAAAATGTTGCCAATCTTTTTTTTTTTTTACTTTAAACACATTGACCCTGCTGCAAAAGTATCTAAATATTGAATCGAGCAACTTAAAAACTGGTCTGGTGTGCTCACAAAAGCCGGAGTATAGATGATGAAATGACCCATAAACATGTTTGAAAGTTAAATATCCCTTTGAAATCTCCACCGTGACAACAATTAAGGCAAATAAGTTCTATCCTAAATTATGGCTTGGAATTCAAGGTGCCCCGACCACAAGCAAGTATCTTTCAAACTAGAAAAATTAATGAATGAGAGACTTGATTTAGTTACATACAGATACAGATACAGTATGTTACAGTTACCAGTTCCCAGGGATGTGGGACTGTTTTCTGGTTCAGCTGATGTGGCCATAACTGACAAACAAACAACACTCATTTGAGGATATAAGATAAGGCGACCCACTACATTTCCCAGGAGTCAACTAAAACTAGAGTAAAAGTAAAACATTTCAGGTGACTAAAATATGACTAAAACATATAATCTTTTTTTTTTTTTAAGATCGTTTGGGGCTTTTTGATAGATTTTGATTGACAGACACTGAATACAGGAAACGGGGAGAGAGGGGGAGGGGAAGACGTGCAGCAAAGGTCGTCGGGATTGGGACTCGAACCCGCGACACACTGTCAGGACCTGGGTGCCCGGACCGCTAGGCCAGCATGGGCCAGAATCTAGTCTATAACTAAAACTTAATCCGAATTTTCTGTCAAAATCAAGTCTCCTGAAGTGGCCAGCTCCCTTCCTGAGATATGATCGTGATTTTCACCTCCAAAAACCTTTTTTGGGGGAATTCTGGCCTTCCGTGAGTGTTTACTTTAAAAAAAGAAAACCTGGGGATAAGCTTTGATATATATTTGTTTCCTTGGAGGCTGTGTGACTGTTTATTTAATAACTGTGGGTTTTGTAAGTCGTTGAATGTATCTTTATTTTTTATTTTCTTTGCTATTTATATCTCTGGGAGTTGGGAGCACTATATATATAATAAGCTCTATACTGTATTGTGCTAGATACTGTATCTGCACCCAAAAGGTGTTTAATTTGTCACTCAATTTACATAGAACTAGAGATGTAATCAACGTCATTATGCTCTCTCTTCCTCTCTTAGACACGCACGCCTGATGCACTACACACACACACACACACACAACTAAAGCCATCGCCATAATCATCATGACAACATTCCTGGATACATAATTGCCACATTTGGACACTGACCGCAAAGCCTTTCTATGACATCATCAGTCATCTATTCTATGACATCACATCGCAGAAACCTCTTATCTCCATATATCAACTTTTCGTGTTTTGTTGTTGTTGTATGTAAATGAACGCCCTGCTTGATCATACTACAGCAAAACGTAACAGTTTTAGACTTGTGAGATTTCCACCCGACAGAGACGACATCTATGACATATGACTCTAAATGAATAGGCGCGTTTTCACCCCCGAGCCGAGCCCCCATGACTTCCATTATCAAAGTAAAGTTTAGTGTACTGTACTGTACAAGCCCTCCTCCCTGGCCTGTGTGTCTGTGTGTTAGGCTGTGCAACAGTGACACTTGGCGGTGAACAAACGCTATAACGCTATGTTCGTGCTCGGACACAGCCAGGGACACAGGGACTTACAGACCCAGGGACACAGCCACACACATAGCTGTCTATAGGAGTGGTTGCACCACTCAAAGATATATAAAATAATATCTTTGCCGTCAGGCATGAAACCTTGTAGAAGCAAAAGTAGTGGAAATCACTGATCTGCAATGCGTTGCTGATAAGTTAACATGTTTTTGGACATAGCCTACAAGGTTTCCACCCGACAGCGACAATATATCATTACCGTTTCTGTCGGGCAGAAACCTCTTATCTCCATATTTATTGTTATTGTATTTATTTTTTGGTAAATGAACGCCCTGCTATACAGGACCACAGCGTCACACAAAAGCATTGTAGATCTGCTAGTTTTGCTTTCCACCCGACAGACGATATACAGCATATGTACATGTGGAGGTACTTGTAGTTAAGGGAGCCTCTGACAGAGAGAGAGAGAGAGAGCCACGCCTGAAAAACACACAAATGACACTGAGGGACATTTAATTAGTGCCTGAACAGAACCTCTACTGTGATTTGAACAAGACTGTTTTAGACCATCTTTCTAAATTGATGCTATTGTTGTTGTTGTTGTTGTCATTGTTGTCGTCGTAGTGGTTGTTGCCGTTTTATACCGGTTGTCTTCTCTTTGGCTAATGGCGGACAGAGGGGGGGAACAAACTGTTTCACAGTGTCTGCTGGTTCACCTGGTTGTACATTGTGTGCTGGTGGGATAATAGTCTATTAACTCTAATGACAAGACCCTGCACCGCCGCTATTGACTCAATAGAGGCCTCTTGTTGCTTTGGGGGCTCCATTTTGAGCTGGAACACCTTGCATCACAGCAGTCTAAAAAAAATATATATATATCCAAATCAGAATCAACATGTGTGTCAAATGAATAGTTGTTTTGTCTGGCAATTGCAAGATTCAGCTCTTTCCAGACATTCTCATTAAAAATCATTATCTGCTTTTGTCGGGGGGAAAAAAACGGGAAAAAAATGCTTCCACAGGTTGCAAATGCATACTGATTAGCAAACTAAATGTATGCCATTAGATCTAAACAACGATAATGAACTCTGTGCCTATGCTTAATAACGGCTAGAGCACGCAGCCGCCTGATAAGACAAACAAAATTAATTGTTAATTATTCAGTCAGAGCAACTTCGAATAAATCAACACACAAACGGGACTTATATATACAGTATATATATATATATATACCCTAAATTGATATACTCTAAAATGATTTATCGTACAGAATCTAATAGACAATCTAAAAAAAAAAAATCTGTGCAAGACATTTAGCAGACAGCGTTGTTGCATGTACATGTATGTATGTTTGACATACAGAGCCTCTATTATTGCACCTTTAAAAGATTTAAATCTTATGTAAATATTGATATACGAGGCCCATTGTTGGAGAAGCCATATGATCAGTTGTTCCCGGTGCAAAAGGTTTGACAGCAAACAGACAGCACTTGGAAAAAAATGTAAATGTAACAAATGTGGTTGAACAAAGAAGCTGTTGCATGGGTATGACATTGAAGTGGAAAAAAATGAAATAAACAATAAACGAAATCTGTTTTAAACTATAGGTCTGTTGTTTCCAGTAGTGTTTTCTTTTTGTACTGCATCAATAGGGTGCGAGTGGCCCGTATATGAGTCATATCGTTGCTGTCGGGCAGAAACCTCTTATCTCCATTTTTTTACTTTGTGTTTTTTCCTTAAATTAACCATCTGCTGGATCATTCATACTACACATCAATTTACAATTTACAATTTAGCAGACGCTCTTAATCCAGAGCGATTTACATTAAGCAAGAACAAAAAAGCATGGGAATACATCACATAAAAAGCATTTATCATGAAACATGCGTATAGCTAAGAACGTAACAGTGGAATATCTATATAATGAAACTATACATATAAACTATAGCCGCCCTACATATATACTATACTATGCTATACATATGTACTATGACGTGCTAGGACTACATACAATGCAATTATAGTGCTGTCTACATAACATGCTACAGTATAAGTCTGTATCAAATGCTATCTAAAGTCTACAGAAATGCTATCTAAGGGGGGTAGGGTAAGTCTGAAAAGGTGGGTTTTCAGACTACGGCGGAAGATTGGGAGTGAGTCTGCAGTTCTGACTGCAACGGGAAGTGCATTCCACAGTTTTGGAGCCAGAAGGGAGAAGAGTTTGGGACGTGTTGAGCGTTGTCCCGGCGTCACACAAAAGCATCATAAATTAGGCCTATAGCAGGTCGACGAGCTTGAAACACAGTGTGACGAAGCCACGCGTTTCGAGCTTGTAGACCCGTTACTTTGTTATGCTTTTGAATTTGAATTGTGAAAAGTAACAGTTTTGGACATAATATCGATTATGATTTCATAAAACGAAACAAAAAACTAAGCTATTTAGCTATTTAGTTCATCACACTAATTGATTCAGTTCAGTTCATTGTCTCCACCAGGCCGAAGGCATGGGGAGAGAGTATGTTTTGCACTCCGTCCGTCCGTCCGTCCGTCCGTCCGTGTGTGTGTGTGTGTGTGTGTGTGTGTGTGTCCGTCCGTGACCAGCTAATCTCCGGCACCGTTAACCCGGTCGATGCCAAATTTTGCACACACACTCCCTGGATGCCAACGATGAACCTCTGCCCCAAACTTTCCAGAACGGCCTATTATAGCGCCACCAGGAGGCCGCTTTGTGCAAAACACGTTTTTGCACAGTACACCTACAGATTTTGTCCAAACATCACGCAAATTGGTACACAGTCTCTCTAGAGCCATTCAACGAAACCGGTCTTTCACATTTCTCACACTCCATCCTGATTGGTTAAGATTGGCTTCCAAAGTTCACAGGAGTGCTCAGTTTCAAACAAAATGCTGCAAATCATGAACACATCGCGTGATTTCCGTGAAATTGTGCACCCACATTCCCACTAGGCCGAGGACGAAATGCCACATGAACAATTTAAACTCAGCCTCAAGGTGGCGCTATAACTGGCCGAAAAGTGTTTTACCTCTAACTGCACGGATCTGTGGATAACTTTGTATGCCAACTCCCTAGAGGCCAAGGAAAAACCTTTGTCTGGAATTTTTCACATCTGCTCTTTATAGCGCCACCAGGAGGCCCACATATGTAAAACACATTTTCTATTATTACTCCTTCAGATTTTATCCAAATTTCACGCAAATCGGTACACATGATCTCCATAGTCATGTGATCAAGACAGGTTTGTTTGATTTCTCATATTCCATCCTGATTGGCCACGATTGGCTCCTACAGTTTTCAGGAGTAGCCCGCTTTGTACAAATCGCCACAACTCCTCAACACAGCGTCCGATTGCGATAAAACTGTGCACGCATATTCCCACTAGGTTGAGGAAGAATCCTGGTGGAGACCTGTGCCCAGAAGGGCACTTTTTCTAGTTATTTTTAATTTTTTGTTAAAACCGAGAAAGCGTCTTTTTCAATTTAAGAGTTGGCGCCTGATGGAGGGGAAAGGAACTGGTCGGAATAACGTGTCCCTTCCACGCGCTACGTCCGGCTGGGGAAATTCCCCCCTGTCAGGTGAAAAGAAGCAGCTTGGACTCCTCATGCATAGAAGGAGGCATGAGGTCAGTCCGCTGCCCCCCCAGGTTGGCAGAGGAAGTGTAGCGCCCAGGATTACATTAGATAATTGGCACTGGGTGAAAAGAAAAACTGGGTTACAAAATTGTGGGATAAACATTTTAAGTTAAAAAAAAAGAAAAAAAGAGTTGGCTATTCAAAAACAGAAGATGTACAATCTCCAAAAAATTTAACACTCTGTCTTATTACTTTAAAAAGATAAAAAGCGAATCAGTTTTCATACATAAATAAGTAAATTATCCGCCACACACACAGTCACACACACACACACACAGTCACACACACACACACACACACACACACACACACACACACACACACACACACACACAGGATTTTGAACTCTGATCACACATCTCAGCTCTGCAGACAGAAACCCTCCCTCCGTCTCCTCTCCCCTCCCCCCTCTCTCTTCCTTTCTGCCTGTCACTAAAATAGCTTTAAGGTGTGTTTAGGGTGGACTTTAACCCCCTCCGCCTATTCGGTCCCCATGGCAACAGTCCAGAGTTCCCTTAATTTGTATCATCTCAATCCCAAGTAGAGTGTGCTGCAGTTTTTCCTGTTTGGCCCTAATCATAGAGCCTGTTGCCATGGCAAAGTAGGCCTATTTAAATATATGCTCTGCGGCTCGTCTTCACCTGACAGTTCAGAAGTGGCAGTTATGTGTGCGTGTGTGCACTGTGCACGTGCGCGCGTGCGTATGTATGCGAGCACAGATGTAGACTACAGTATATATGCATTCTTTTGTTCCCTGACAAAAAAAATATGAATGTATTCCATCAGAGCCTTGAATGAGGACATGGTCAAAAACCTACGAAAATAAAAAGCATACAGGAACAAGAAAAACTATTAAAATAACAGAATGAAACAGACAAAAATTACTCTGATTTCTTATACAAAGAAGTTTCTTTTACCAAGCAATTCGACAAGGAATTCTGATATAAATGTGATGAATGTTTTAGTGAGTAATATGAAGAAGATATGCCTTGTTATTATGGGTTGATGTTTTTTTTTAATATAGTGATGTAGCTGCATTTAGCTTTTTATTAATTAACTGCAAGTCTGAGGAGCCCTGTGGCAAATGAAGTATTTCTTTACTGTAATACTGTTTACTGTAATACTGTTTACTGTATTTTTTAAGTCTTTCTGATTCTGATCCGATACTTTTTGCACTTTTGATTTGACACGGCTGCTAAAGATATACAGTAGAAAGATATAGGATATGCTATGCCTCTGTTTATGTACTTTTAGACACTGCTGCTTTAGGATGAGATATTGTATATCTGCACATTGTACGTGCACATTTTGGACACATTCTGCTTAAAACGATAAGCTATACTGTGCCTGCATGCTGTCAAAGACCCAAAGCTGTATTTCTATTACATCCATATAATGTTTATCCTTATTTTTTTTTATCATGCTATAGCAAAGTTCTGCCGAACAAAGTCCCGCCAACGTTTCACTGCTCGTGTTTGTCATTCACAAGCAAAGTGACAAATAAAAAAACATTGTTTACAAATGTTGACTTCTGAGAGATGTCCTGTTTTTCTTATTGGGCTTGATTGTTTCTTATAAAAGGGAGGTCTTTGTGTGTTATCTTATTAGTGCGGAAACTGCACACAGAAGGCTGATAACACCGACTGTAGAGACGCATGCTCAGCTCACAGCGAAACACAGTGAACAGTGAAAACTACTTTGATTTTGCCCGATTTTAATTGCATTCAAACACACACACACACACACACACACACACACACTCTCTCTCTCTCTCTCTCTCTCTCTCTTCTGGGAATTAATCTTCTCAACACTGAGCGCTATAGCTTAGTGATAATTTCTCCATTTGTAGCTCAAGAGACTACAAATTAGAATTGTACAATCTTGCAGATTTAAATTAATACTAAGGATTTCACAGTGCAGTATAGAAAAAAAGAAGAAGAAAAATCAAGTGTTTGAGCACAGGGTCTCCTTCGGGCTAACTATATACTGCCATGGACGGTGCATCTTTTTGCTGATTTTAATGCCAGTACACATTAGCTTTATATGGTCGCATTTAGACAGTTAATTTTTTGTACATGCCACTACTACTACTTCCCCCTCTAGGCACTATAGTACAGCAAGGTCCTTTAGCTGCAGCATGCATTGCTCCATTTGGCCTTGTGAGGGAGAGAGGGAGGGAGAAAGAGAGAGAGGGGGGGGGGGGGGGACTACGAAGGAGTGAGAGAAGAAAAGAGAGGAATGGAAAGAGGGTCGTTTCATTAAAAAAAATAACTACAGGGTGGCAAAAAAATGACCACTTAAAGGAGTAGTTCAACCAACAACAAAAAAAACCTTGAATTCATAGATTATTATTTTTTTGTCGCATTGCTATAATCCAATTATCACCCGGTCAGTAGGAGTCTCAGACTCCACCTCTATAGCATCTATTGGCTCAGGAATGCAAAAAGATTATAATGAATAATAATAATTAAGGCTTCGTGGGGTGTGTAACCGATAGAACGTGTCATCGTTTGGTGCAAATCCGCATTCAAAATATTCGATCTGCAAGCTTATGAGCTTGCAGATGGACTATTTTAGATATATGAAAAACTAAAAAAAGAGTGGAGGAAAAAAAGCATCTACATGCCCAAAATAGGGAGGCCAGTTCTTTTTTTTTTAAGTGATTAATGATAATGAACGTATGGTTGCAGGAATACAACTGAGTGTCTATGAGTGTCGATCTAAAGTCAGGTTAATCTGCAAAACCAGAGGTGGAGGAAAAATGAATAAAAAGACCTGAATGTTTGAGGTTAAAATGCAAAAGCTAGGGGGGGGGGGCAATTTTCCATTCGGTGGAAGCCTAAATGACGCCCCTGGGAATGCAGAGCTGCATGCAGAGATGTCGTCAGGGCAAGGGGACACTTGAGCTCAGCTCAAGTGAGGAGAGAATATGGGTTTTCTTGATCTCGTGTGTGCATGTGCATGTGCATGCATATGTGTCTAGTGTAGTGTAGTGTAGTGTACCGAGGGGGGTGAAGACATGATCTACATATTCAGTTCTATCACCAGCATGTCCAGTGATGTATAGTGTACTGATCCATCTCCACATAGACACTCACAGTCAGTGAACTATAAGTGCACGGGGGAACGGCCGCATCAGATGTCATGTATCAGTAAATGTTTAATAGCCTCGTCTTGTCTCGATTCATGTGTGATTCTGAATAGAGGTCCCTAGCCCTACTTTAAGCAGCGCAGAGACGCTGCCAAGCACAGGGCCTTGCATTGCTGTGGAACAGCCCCGGTTAATGGACACACGCACACGCAAACGCACACACACACACACACACACACGCACACACACACACAGAGAGAGTGAGAGAGAGAGAAATTGGTCCAGGGTTTTTCATCGATTTAAGGTTCCTACTTCTCTTTTGTGCTCTTTTCTCTATTCTTCTAGCTGCTTCTTTCCCCTTCACGTCACCATCATCAGTCCTCTATTCTCCGATGGTCAATCGGGACCCTTTTATGTAAAATAAATAGGTTTCACGGAATTCACCCACACACACACACACACACCTTTTACCTGCACATTCCCACTTTCTTCTTTTCATTTCCTTGTCTCTTGCTTGTTCCTCTCCTCTCCCCCGTCTATCCTGTTCTCCTCCACCCCTCCATTAGTCTCTCTCTCTCTCTCTCTACAATGAGTGGCAACTCATTGTGTCAGTCTGTCTCGGAAGAGGCTGTAGCACACGCACGCACACACACACACACACACACACACACACACACACACACACACACACACACACACACACACACACACACACACACACACACACACACACACACACACACACACACACACACACACACACACACACACACACACACACACACACACACACACACACACACACACACACACACACACACACAGTGAGACAGGCATTCGAGTCAGACCAGTAATTTTCTAATCTCTTTTGTAAATAAATACACACAGTGTTTTGTATTTGTTGACGTGTATATATGTGTACATTTGTCATGCTATGTTGATTAATTGAATACATAGGGCCGTTTTGTGTGTGTCTGTGTGTGTGTGTGTTATCCTTTTATAGCCTATAAATGTCTTACTGTACCACGTGCTGTTTACATTTCTGACTAATAAAGTATTCAATCAATACAAATAAAAAAAATAAAAAAAACAGGCTGGCAGTTTACCACAGGCAGAGAGCAGAGGAGAGGAGAGGAGAGGAGAGGAGAGAGAGAGAGAGAGAGCCAAAGACAAGTGGGGGGAGGGGATGAAATCATAAAATCTTTTGAGCGTGTTTTTAATCTGGGGCGCAGCCAGAAAAGGAAAAGAGCAGAGAGAGAGAGAGAGAGAGAGAATGTGGGCCCTATACTGTACTGTACAGTATACATGGTACATTTCACAGAGAGGTCACCACATCGCCTAGAGGGGGCTGGGTGGGTATAGCGAGGAAAGGAGAGGAGCAGAGAGAGAGAGAGAAGCTATACCATGGAAGTGTACAGGAGAAGAATGAGGCAAAGCCAACTTGTGTCAGGAAGAGGGATGATGTGAGACCTCCAGAGAAACAAGACTTCTCTCCCAGATGTGGAGCATTGATTGTAGACGGAGAGGGGGGGTGGGGGGGGGTGAGAGAGAGAGACCAGCGTTAATTATCGTCGACTAAAACTGTGATGAAAAATGTTTGTTTATTAGTTTTCTACTAATAAAAGTCTATAAGCTGTGATGACTAAAACAACTTCAAAACCAGACAAAAATGTCAGGGAGGGACTATAGTGTAGAAGAGATCCAGTAGAACTAATAAAAGACAAGTCATTTTATGTTTGGTTGCGCTCGGGTGTCAGGCATTACGAGAACCTCCGACAACATTGTGGCTCGCCAAAATAGTGACAGGGACTGTGCAGAGAAAGAGATGACACATCATATTTATGTGACAGGGACTGTGCAGAGAGAGAGATGACACATCATATTTATGTGACAGGGACAGTGCAGAGAAAGAGATGACACATCATATTTATGTGACAGGGACTGTGCAGAGAGAGAGATGACACATCATATTTATGTGACAGGGACTGTGCAGAGAAAGAGATGACACATCATATTTATGTGACAGGGACTGTGCAGAGAGAGAGATGACACATCATATTTATGTGACAGGGACAGTGCAGAGAAAGAGATGACACATCATATTTATGTGACAGGGACAGTGCAGAGAGAGAGATGACACATCATATTTATGTGACAGGGACAGTGCAGAGAGAGATGACACGTCATATTTATGTGACAGGGACAGTGCAGAGAGAGATGACACATCATATTTATGTGACAGGGACAGTGCAGCTGGCAGAGGGCAGCCTGAGCTCTGCAAAGCAGCAGTTTTGCTGACTCGCCACTCAGGCCTGAGAGAGAGTGGGATTTCTCCCATCCATCCATTTATCCCCAGCAGTGTTGCCAGATGTGTGGGAAAAAAACAAGCAACCATACAGGTCTATGAAAACAAGCCCCAAAAGAAGCGACCGGGTCATACTTCTTTGAAGCTACAGTATATACTGTACTGTACATCGACTATTTGAAGTGTACAAGTCGCATTGCGAGCCAAAAAAACTCTTGGGGGGGGGGGGGGGGGGTGCAAAATGTGGCGTACTTTTATGAAACATTCCAACAACACAAAATTGGTATGGGTGCTTATATATACTCTAAGTATGGGTGTCCCTGGAACAATTTTTTTTCAAACGAGGTACCATTTTAATTTGGGGGTCCTCGTCCTCGACCTGAACATGGTTGAGAACCACTGGTTTGAACCATAATAAAGTGACTTTACAGAAAAACTAGCTCAACATTGCTTAGATTAAGCAGACATGGTGGCAACACTGATCCCCACCCCCTTTGCTTCACTCCTCCGCTCCACTCCTCGGGAAGATGGGCGCTGATGAGACGCTTGTTTTACAGCGCCTGGCTACTATACCTACCTCAAAACCCTAACCTAACCATAACCGCAAGCACGGAGCAGTGCATCCCTCACCAACCTTAATCCGGTCGTTTTAACTCACCCCTCACCAACCTTAATCCGGTCGTTTTAACGGACGCCTCACCGACTTTAACCCGGTCGTTTTAACGGACCCCTCACCAACCTTAACCCGGTCGTTTTAACGGACCCCTCACCGACCTTAACCCGGTCGTTTTAACGGACCCCTCACCAACCTTAACCCGGTCGTTTTAACGGACCCCTCACCAACCTTAACCCGGTCGTTTTAACGGACCCCTCACCGACCTTAACCCGGTCGTTTTAACGGACCCCTCACCAACCTTAACCCGGTCGTTTTAACGGACCCCTCACCAACCTTAACCCGGTCGTTTTAACTCACCCCTCACCAACCTTAACCCGGTCGTTTTAACGGACCCCTCACCAACCTTAACCCGGTCGTTTTAACGGACCCCTCACCAACCTTAACCCGGTTGTTTTAACGGACCCCTCACCAACCTTAACCCGGTCGTTTTAACGGACCCCTCACCAACCTTAATCCAGTCGCCTGTATAACAAGCGCCCCCTCAGTGACCATCGACTACCAGGCTCTGTGTAAAAGGTCATCCACCCCCTCCCCCTCTCTCATGGCTGTGAGGGGCATATAGCATCACACACCCCAGGTTTTTACCCTCTCTCATGGCTGTGAGGGGCATATAGCATCACACACCCCAGGTTTTTACCCTCTCTCATGGCTGTGAGGGGCATATAGCATCACACACCCCAGGTTTTTACCCTCTCATGGCTGTGAGGGGCATATAGCATCACACAACCCAGGTTTTTACCCTCTCTCATGGCTGTGAGGGGCATATAGCATCACACACCCCAGGTTTTTACCCTCTCTCATGGCTGTGAGGGGCATATAGCATCACACACCCCAGGTTTTTACCCTCTCTCATGGCTGTGAGGGGCATATAGCATCACACACCCCAGGTTTTTACCCTCTCTCATGGCTGTGAGGGGCATAGCATCACACACCTCAGGTTTTTACCCTCTCTCATGGCTGAGGGGCATATAGCATCACACACCCCAGGTTTTTACCCTCTCTCATGGCTGTGAGGGGCATACTGTAGCATCACACACCTCAGGTTTTTACCATCTCTCATGGCTGTGAGGGGCATACTGTAGCATCACACACCCCAGGTTTTGAGAACCACTAATTGAGATCAGAGAGTTGCCCTTGATGATCCGAGCAGGGCACGGTGGGGTGTGCTGCCCCCGTGTGGTCAGCCACAGCGACAACAGCACGTAGCAGCATGCAGGACAGCAGCTGAATATAAAGTTTAATCAATATGTTCCTTTTTTTTTCATCTGAAGGATTTATTTTATTCAAGAAAAGGCATGGGAGAGTGAAAAGACGCTCTCTTTATTGCCCATGGCCTTCGAAGGGGATTCAAAACATGACATTTCTTTGTTTTCCGCCATTATTTTATTTAAAAAAATTAATTAATTCGCTAATTTTCTCTATCATAAGCATCACGTCAATGTCAGCCACAGGCCTTGCGGGAGAGATCTGGAAGGAAATCAATTCACATTGTTTGAATATCCTTGGCGAGGCACTATAAAAATCATTATTCATTCATTATTGTTGGGTTTTTCTTTCTTTCAGTGCCACAGGTTATTCTTTACTCTTAGTACATTATTGTAAAGACATAGAATATCATCACTGTCGGGCGGAAACCTTCTCATCTCAACAAATATTTCATTATTTGTATGAGGTTTTCATAACGTATAGCCTATAGTACAAGGTTTCTCCCCGGCGACAACGTGGATAATATTAACCACTTTAACCCATTCTGACCTGAGATCAGATTCATACGAGGTTTCCACTGGACACACACTGGTCTGATTAACCCATTCTGACCTGAGATCAGATTTAAAAAAATGTCAGTCGTTCTTCGATTTTTCAAAAATAGCAGACCTACAAGCTCGTAGCGCGCCACTCGGTGGCGCGCTATGAGCTTGTAGATCTGCTATTTTTCAATAGCGTTCAGGGAAGTCATTCGGCGCCAAAATCGCCTTTTCACGCCTATTTTGATATCAATCGATTACGGTGAGCAACCGTGCCCTGTATAACACTCTGGAAACGGAAATGGAAATTTCACTGGCTTATGCCGTCTATGGGGACGTAGTCTCGCGTAGCCAAGACAACTATTCCACAATCTCCGAATGCTACAGTATATATAGAGTCTGGACCCCATGAGCTGAGTAAGGAATGCTATATAGTCTGGACCTATAGCCCCCATGAGCTGAGTAAGGAATGCTATATAGAGTCTGGAACTATAGCCCCCATGAGCAGAGTAAGGAATGCTATATAGAGTCTGGACCTATAGCCTCCATGAGCTGAGTAAGGAATGCTATATAGAGTCTGGACCTATAGCCTCCATGAGCTGAGTAAGGAATGCTATATAGTCTGGACCTATAGCCTCCATGAGCTGAGTAAGGAATGCTATATAGTCTGGACCTATAGCCCCCATGAGCTGAGTAAGGAATGCTATATAGAGTCTGGACCTATAGCCTCCATGAGCTGAGTAAGGAATGCTATATAGAGTCTGGACCTATAGCTTCCATGAGCTGAGTAAGGAATGCTATATAGAGTCTGGACCTATAGCTTCCATGAGCTGAGTAAGGAATGCTATATAGAGTCTGGACCTATATAGCCCCCATGAGCAGAGTAACAGAAGCTGCCATTTCCGTTCAGGAAAATATATTTTAAAATATCTTTAGATCTTATTTTTTTTATTTCCTTTTCTGCTAAGCAACAAGCTATATCTAATATCTCAGATTCTTCTTTTTGTGGTCAAAACAAGCTAGATTTGCGCCTCATTTATCAAAACGATATGATCCTTGCTTACATGTATATGTTTTGGTATGGATTAAATGACATTTGCAGGACAGCCGTTATAAATAGGGGATCTTTACTCAAGAGTTTCCGGCTTTCAATCTAAGAGCCTCGCCCATTGAGTTATATGCAGTGCATGTATAACTATACAGTATGCACTGTATAATACGCCATTGCTGTCGGGCAGAAACCTCATATTCTCCATATTTTTACACAAAAGCGTCAAAAGCAATGCGCTTTAAGCTCGCCCACCTGCTGTTTTTGAATTTTAATACTGAAAAGTAACAGTTTTAGACATAATGACTTTTCCACCCGACAGAGACGATATGTAATATGTTGAATTATGTTTGTAATAATTACTCAATATTTCTTTTAAGAGCCTTCTTGGGAAAGAGCTTCATGCTTTCCATGTTGTGTGACCTCCATCGGAGACAAGAAGCATCCATATTGTATATATCACCCTCCCTGGCAACCCAACATGACCGCTCCGTGTAACTATCAAAATATATGTCCACGCACTCTGGGCTGTGGGAGCTGCATGTCACAATAAAGTGGTTTACAGTGTTTGTGTGTGTGTGTGTATTCCCGCTGTGTGTATGTACACGCTACACAGTACACATGCTATGTACACAGTACACACACACACACACACACATGCGCGCGCATTAGGACATTAACACTTTAGGACGGTAATGTTATATTTTTAACCATTTTAAGCATTGAAGCCGAACACATCCACAAGATTGCGACGCATTGTGAGCTTGTAGATATTAATATCTATTAATTATTATTATTAATAATATACACACTCACAAATACTAACCTCTAAATGTCTAATGTAATCCTAACCCCAAATCTTTTCCTATTTCTATGTATTTATTTGGTATTTGTACACCATAAAAACAACTCATTTCTCTCGTGAGGACCGGGACAATAATGTCGTCACACAATATCTGCAATCAAATTCTACTATCGTGCGTACATTTGGCCCTCGCAAGTATAGTAATACAAGTACACACGCGCACGCGCGCACGCACGCGCACACGCACGTCTCCTCACAACCAGCCATTGCTGGAGAAGTCCCGCCTCAGCTGCCGCGTCTGGGCCTCTGTGAGTGGCTGGAGAGGGGATCGACAGGTGCCACCGTGGTATCCGAACCACTCCATCGCCTGCTTGAGAGCGGGCACTCCCAACGTCCTGGTCACCTAGCAACAAGCAGGTATAGTGCTCTAAATCACTCTATATGTTACAATGATATATATATGTTACAAAGCCATTATTGTTCATGTTATGTCTCCTCTCTTCATGTGGTACATGTACCGTATGGCCGAGGAGCACAGCCATTGTTGGCCCATTGTACTGCAGCTGTGCTATACTGTACCTATACTGTACATTATCCAGACGCTGTCACAGTTCAGACGGAGCAACGGCTCTGTAAATGTTTCAATGTCAAGAACCGCCATTAAGTCGGAAGAGTGTGCAAATGGAACCGTTTGCTATTTATAAAATAATTAGAGGTTTGGAGCCACTATGCGACCCTCACACCTACGTTACACTGCCGTCTCCAACCCATTATGTCTCTGAGTCAGAGTGTCGGGGGCTTTGTCAGAGTACCTGTCTGTCTGTGTCCCTTTTGTTCCCATATAATACAGTACATGGAGATCCCTGATGTCATCGGTATGATACGCCCATATCTTGGAATGCCCATGGGCATATTGGCATATCGTCTGTTCTGAATATACAAACTACTCGAAACTGTTAAATCTTCTCTGGTTTCTAATATTTTATTAATTACGTCTATTTTTTGAATATGTATATTTGTATGTGCCTTTTATTTCAATGTATCTTTGTTTGTTTTTTTAAGATATTTTTTTTGCGGCTTATGCCTTTTATTGGGTTTTTTAAGGGACAGACAGTAGGCTGACAGGAAACGGGAGAGAGATGGGGGGATGACATGCAGTAAAGGCCGTCGGGATCGGGAGTCGAACCCGCGACACACTGCGACTGGATTACCAGTCGGACTGGATTACCAGACGGTTACGCCACCGCCTGGGCCAATGTATCTTTGCTAATTAATTACGTGCGATGCCCTAAACGGAGATTGGTTAATAGGACGGAGATTATTGATATCAAAACCAATCGCATCGCTCCACAGGCTGGGAGCGTCTGTTGCGCAACATTCGATGTTGCGCAACAATCGAATTGCGCAACATTCAATGTTACTTCGGCCACATCCGGGATAACATCCGGTCCGCCGCTAAATGTGCTCCGTTGCTATAAATCGCTGGGCGCTCTGATTTAACCCAAGGTGTTTTAATGGTACGAGATGCCGGGGGTTGTGGCTCTTTTGGAGCGGGAACTCTGGGGGGAGGGAGGGAAGGAGGGAGGGAGGGGTAAAATGTATGATATTTTTGACTCGTATGTGACCTGAAAATATTTATAAAGAAACGTTGATAAAAAAAAAAACTCTTCTGGGGGTCCTTGGCACAAAACATTTTCAGATGTTGTCCACGGCCAAATACATTGGGTTCTTGGCTTGAAAAAGTGGATGGATGGATGGATGGATGGATGGATGGATGGATGGATGGATGGTTGGATGGATGGATGGACGCTCTACCGCATGCGGATTTGGACAACGTAACATTTTATTCACAATGTACTCACGGCGGCGTTGGGCTCAATGAGTCTCTGCTGCAGCTCTCTGGCTTCCTCCCAGCGGCCAGACGCACACAGACGCTCCAGTTCACACACCTCTCTGCCCAGCACGTTAGCCAGCGCACACACACCACCCACTGCACCTGTGCAGATGCAAGACACACACCTACATGTTAGCCAGCGCACGCACACACACTACCTAATACAACACCCACACACCCTCCCGCGAGATCAGCCAACTCAGGGAAGCTGGAAGAATACCTTCCATTCTGACCTGAGATCAGATTCTAAAAATGTCTTCTACATCCTGACGGTTTTCTGAAAAAGCCATGTTTCTATGTCAGTCGTTCTTCGATTTTTCAAAAATAGCAGACCTACAAGCTCATAGCGCGCCACTCGGTGGCGCTATGAGCTTGTAGATCTGCTATTTTTCAATAGCTAAAGCATAACATAATGCTAACACCAAAAGGGGTTCCCGTACAGAATGGGTTAAAAAACGCCGGGGACAACGCTCCACATGTCCCAAACTCTTCTCCCTTCTGGCTCCAAAACTATGGAATGCACTTCCCATTGCAGTCAGAACTGCAGACTCACTCCCAATCTTCCGCCGTAGTCTGAAAACCCACCTCTTCAGACTCCATCTTAGCCCGTAGCACTTGCCCTAGCCCCGACGACCTTACAGGCGTATGCAAAGGTTCAACTTATCTAACTTAGATAGCACTTTATGTAGACATAGCACTATATGCATAGTTTCATTATATAGATATTAGGTTCTTAGCTTATGTATGATTCATGATGACTATTTTTATGTATATGATGTATATGCTTTTGTTCTTACTCACTGTAAATCGCTGTGGATTAACCCATTCTGGGCGGGAACCCCTTTTGGGGTTTTGTACAGTATGTACAGTATTAAAAAATGTAAAAATGTCGATGCCACTATATAAATCATTGAAGTTTTTCAGAAAACTTAGATCAGTATTTAGAAGGCTTTATAATCGGCCCTCAGTCCAAAATGGGTTGAGCTTCTGTTAAATGCCTAAATTGTAAATTGCACTGCACCTGTAGATGGTAAGACACACACCTGCACGTTAGTCAGCGCACACACACCACCCACTACACCTGTATAGATGGTAAGACACACACCTATACACGTTAGTCAGCGCACACACACCACCCACTACACCTGTATGTAGATGGTAAGACACACACCTATACACGTTAGTCAGCGCACACACACTAACCACTACACCTGTATGTAGATCACGGATTTAAGCAAAATAAAATCTCATGCTTGGAAAAAAAAAAAAAAACGTTTGTAATCTAATGTGTGATTTGTGAAAATCACAAAATCACACATGCTTTCTTTTGCTGGTTTGACCGTTTCAAACACTCAAAAATATTATAGAATAACTGAAAATAGGCCATCTACGAGCTTACAACATGATGTGTTGTAAACTTGTTCTGTATATCCAACTTAATGTCCAAAGTAATTGGGAAAAATTCTACATACCGTAATATTGAGATGTGGTACATTTGTGGTACAAAAATCATTGTCATTGGATGTTAGCTGGTTAACTTCACAATATAGACGAATGAGTATGAGAATGTAAGCGTAGAAGTACAGTCTCCATTATGTCTAAAAGGTAAAGGTAAAAATATGCAAAGTAGCAGATCTACAAGCTCAAACCTCAAGCTTGTGGATCTGCTACTTTTAATGCCTTTGTGTGATGCTGTAGTATGTATGATCAAGTAAGACATTAATTTACAAAAAAAAACACAAAAAGTTAAAATATGCAAATAAGAGGTTTCTGCCCGACAACAACGATATACTGCAAGCACGGTAAATAAGTATACTGTAGTATATCCGATCGTTCTGAGAGAAAACATGCACGCGTTTCTCCTCCCAACAGTAGGATGACATTGTCTGGTGAGAAAAAAAATGATGACTGCAGATACATAACACCCCCCCCCCCCCCCCACTGTGCAGCTTGCCAGCACAGCAAACCAATGGAGACTGATCGTTGAAAAAATGCTTTATGACTCCACAAGGGCATCTGGCCTGTACTCTGCCCCCAACTCATGCACAGATCAAATGGCTGCCAGGCAGCTTTGGGCCAGAGCCCAAAGCTCCTCGACGATGGACAGTCTAAAGCAGTGTTTCCCAACCTGTGTGCCGCGGCACTTTGGCGTGCCGTTTGATATGTCCAGGTGTGCCGCCTGATTTGACCGAAAATAACACTAACCCTCCCCCGAAAGCAATAATTATAGCTACTGGGCTGCAGGCTTCCTATTGTTGCGTCATTGTTTTTGTCAACACGTCTAATTAGACGTGCGACAACAACAACGACAGAACATACATGGGGCCATCGCCTGTACTCGCCTGGCAACTTTACTGTATAAATCCAGAAGAGGCTACAGTACATTTCGCCCCCTCCCGGAAAGACACCACCAGAACCCGACAGCAGCAGCACACAGCGCCGCCGGGTCACCTGCATCCGACGACGGCACAGCCAGCGGTACATTTTGGTTTTTAGTTATTTAATAACATTTAAAAAAAACATTCCCAAAAAAAAAGCTAAAAGTTTTCATGAATTATAAAAATCACACCCGTGTGAACTGAGTGGTGCAACACCCCCCCCCCCCCCCCCTCTCTCATTAGCAGGCAACAGTGCAGCACTATCTCTCTCTCTCTCTCTCTCTCTGTTTCTGGCACAACAGCGCCACTTTTGCCCCTACTGGTACTCATAGTCACATAGGTTAACACAGACATTGCTGTTCCTTGGAGTGGTTGCACCACTCAAACAAATTCTGGTTTCATTTTCAGTAAAGAAATAAAAGACTGATCAAAATAAATTCCTTAAAATTCGAAAAAACGAATGTATAGTGTATTAGTGAAAAATACCCGAGCCCACAAGCTCACAATGATGCGCGAAGTGACGCGTTGTGAGCTTGTAGATCTGGGAAGTTTGTGTTTCCCGGGGGGGAGACATAAAATTCCTCTTTTGTGTCCCGAGGCGAAAAGGTCTAAAAGAGCCCTGCTCGATCTCGCCTCATCTCGACTGACGGCTCTGAAGTTCCTTGGGTTTTTGAAATTGGAATTGGAAGTGGTTTCTGAGTGACAGGTAGACCCCTCCGCACCTCTCCCCACCCCCCTCTCCTTCCTTTCTAAATCCTTTGGGGATATAGGGGGAGTTCTGAGACTGCAGAACCCTGGGACATCAAAGCCTGATCAAACGCACTCGCAAGGCACACATGTACGTACGCAACGGCACACCGACTTCACACCGACATCTTGAAACATGTTAATATCAGTCGCTCAGTGTCGGCTGTTGTTGCTACTCAACCTTTATGCAGATCACCCTCGCTGCGGTAACTGTGTCAGTCACTTAGCCCTACGCTCCACACACGCGCACGCACCTGCGCACACGCACACGCACACGCACACGCACTCACGCGCGCGCGCACACACACACACACACACACACACACACACACACACACACACACACACACACACACACACACACACACACACACACACACACACACACACACACACACACACACACACACACACACACACACACACACACACACACACACACACACACACACACACACACACACACACACACACACACACACACACACACACACACACCTCATATTTCAGTCATGGAAACGAGAACACACCAGGGAGCATAGATCAGAGAGAACTCTGCGCGTGTGCATGTCAAAGTATGACCGGGTGTGTGTGTGTGTGTGTGTGTGTGTGCGCGTGCACGTGTGAGACAGGAGAAAGCATGTCTTTGACAGGGCTATAAGGCACAGAACATGACTCATTAACCCATTAGAACCGGGAAAGCAGCCGTGTCATTTTAGATGTTAAGCCACTTAAATACGTACCACTTAAAGCATTATTTTTATACCTGCGGCTATTCAAAAAATACCAGATATACAAGCTCATAGCACATCACTTTGTGCCGCACTATGAGCTTGTAGATTTCTTTTTAACGTTTGTGCAAATCTTTTAATATTATATATAAATATATATATATGTATATATATATATATATATATATATATATATATATATTCTTTTTTAAGAGAACATTTTTAATTCAAATCTTTGCTTCCGGGGCGTTCCTGGAACAAAACATTTTGAGATGGAGATCGGTGACCAACAAATACATATAATTTTGGGTGGTCCGTTACAGCACCTATACCACCGATCTATAGCATATAACATAAGATTCTAATTAAACCGTTTAGAAGGAGTTTTTTTTATTTATTTAGAGAAGATACTTTTAGAATGGTTCTTCTCGGGTCTTCAATGGGTTAAGTTCCTGAGCATAATATCATATCGATGCCTATCCCCAAATGTGTTATCTAACCCGCGCATATGGTGTAAGTGTACGTGGCTGACATAGCAAGCAGCCACTTATGAGGCACCCGTATAGCATATATATCACATCGCACGCCGTATAGTCTCCACGTGTGTTCCACGCACACTGCACTGGAGCGCTGCGTTATCGTACAATTCTCAATGGAATGTTTCATCTTTACGACATAAAATATTAATAATAATAATAATAATAATAATAATAATAATATTAGCGGTAATCATACGGTCCGCACTCCTTTGCGGTTTATGTGGTAAATGATGTATTTTTAACCCATCCTAAGCATGGAGGATCAGCTGTGGGCGCTACGCTGTGGCCTCTCCCAGAGGCAGCGCCTCTGGGAGAGGTTAAGGGGTTAAGTGTCTTTCTCAGGGACACGTAGACGGCAGGGGCCGGGATGCGAACCGGAGACCTCCTGTTTCCCCGGCTGCAGTTAGTTTAGACAGTTTTTGGTTTAGAGTAGACTAGTCATTTGGTTAGACCAGTCATTAGTCCTACAACTACAACCTATCTCAAACCCTCACCCTAACCCTAACCTCCCACGGGGCAGCACACCTAAACCTAACCTTAATCCTTAACCCATGTCTAACCAATGACTAGTCTAAACTAAGTATGCACCCCGTTTCCCCACACTCTGAACCACTCAGACCCATCTAATGTGCTTTGGAAACAAACTGCAGATTCTCTGATCTGTATGAAAATCAACTTCAGAGACTTGAAACTTAAAATACGTAATCTATTTTTTTTAAATATATTTTTATCCCACGATTTTGTAACCCATTTTTCACCCCTGTGTCAATCATCTAATGTGATCCTGGGCTCTATACACCCTCCGCCAACCTAGTTCCCATATATGGGGGACAAGGGGAGAGCAACGGACTTGAACTCATGCTTCCTTCATGCCTGAGTGTCCAAGTTGCTCCTTTACACCTGACAAGGGGGAGTTTCCCTGGTTGGACGTAGCGCATGGAAGGAACACGTTATTCCAACCAGTTCTAAAATACGTAATCTAATACAACATTATGGTACAGTTATTTAAAAGGGCGGATTGATTTAAAAAAATCTAGCTGAAAACAAGTCCCTGCATAAATCATTGATTTACAAACTAAATTGTCCATGATTTAATAACATTGACTCCATTATTCTTGTAATTCTGTAACATTTTAACGACTAAGGAGGAAGTTACCAAATGCTGAAAATATGTAAAGAAAGCCTTTAAACATAAAAACAATCTTTGATATATGGCCATGGACGAGGCTGTGCATAGACAATGTCAATACAATGTATTGACAGTGGCATTGTCCTTTGACTTGACATCTTCAAATGCTAAAAGTCAGTTAACCCATTTTGGGCGGGAACCCCTTTTGGTGTTTTAAACATTGTTACCACCAAGTGGCGCGTTACGAGCTTGTAGGTCTGCTATTTTTGAAAAATCGTGAAAATGTGCGTGCAAATCTTTGAATATAATATACTTTCACAGCGAACAATTTTAACTCAAATCTTTGCTTCTGTCGGGGTCTCTGGAACAACATATTTTCAGATGGGGGTTGGCGGCCAAATACATATAATTCATTGGACATGAAATATTGAGCACCACTGATATAGAAACATGAGTTTTTTCAGAAAATTGTCTTCTAAAGATTTAGAAGAAAATTTAAAAATGTCGACTAAATGGGTTAATCATCTGAGAAAATGAAACTTTTCTCAACCATCGAATTATCATGTTTTCATTTCACAGTGCACGCTGCAGCGTTGTCAATCACTTTCCATCTCTGACTGCAAGCAGACAGAGAGATGTGTTCAAAAACACAACAGAAGGTTTGCCATGTTCTGCAGGGACCGCCTTGTAAACATAGAAATAACACAGTCATGTAACACAGTAACACAGTAAACATAGTCCTTAAACACCGGGAAGTGTGATGAATAAAACTTTCCCAACATTTGTCGCAAATATTTCACAGCAAAAACAATTACTTTGGTGATGCCTCACTCAAAAAAATTTTTTATTGCGCCCACACTGGTCACATTTACTATGAAATTGTACATTTTTGTCCGTCTGACAATGCTAAAGCGCCAGCGCTCACCCAGCAGTCTGCCGCCAGGCGTCTTACTTTTTTATTTTAGTTTAACAGTAACAGTACTGGCATTTATTCAGCTTTTGGACATCGTCAAAGGACCGCAAGTGCTGAAATAACAGGCCTTACTGACCCCTCCCCCACCAAAAAATAAACAAAAACTGTTTTTTTTAATGTGCTTAACGAGCCAGACCACTGGCATGGTCCACTAAAGCTTTGATCTTCATCTTTGTGAATGTACGTTTTACCTTTATTCCCCCGGGAGTGTGTTAGGTTCTTTCTTACCGACACAATAGGCAGCCATGAGAAACCACCGCTGAGCCAGCCAGAACCTGGAAATCCTGCGCTTTGGTTTTGTGTATAATCAGGGCCGATTCGAGTGATCTGAGGAATGGGTATAAAACACACAGAGAGACAGAGAGAGAGAATAAAGAATGTTCAAATGTTTGTTCGCTTCATCTTCGTCACTCCTCCCTGCTGTCAGGGCTAATATTTTACTGTCTGGGGGTAGCTGTCACCGAGGCTTAATTTATACGCCATTGCATCTATATCTCTTTGACGCGTGTATTTTCAGTCGAAAATCATTTTTTCCCCCCCAAGCACACTGTATAATCGTCACGCCTCAAAGCGTGAATTTGGTTTTAAGAGTGAGAAACCAAATAACCGAACCAACCGACAGTCCCCCAAAAATCTGGGGGTTTGGAGGGCCGATCGTCTCTCTGCATCCTAAATGGGAGGAGGGGAGAGTCATGGAGAGAGTGAGCTGTGGAGAGTGAGAGAGAGAGAGAGAGAGAGAGAGAGAGAGAGAGAGAGAGAGAGAGAGAGAGAGAGAGAGAGAGAGAGAGAGAGAGAGAGAGAGAGAGAGAGAGAGAGAGAGAGAGAGGGAGAGAGAGAGAGGAGTCCCCGGAGAGAAGAGAGAGAAGAGGCAACTTCAAAAAGAAAAGAAAAAGGAGGATGGGGAGAGCTCATGAAAAATTCATTCCCCTCACTATTTTGTTTGCCTTTCGTATTCTCTTTTGTCAATCTGGATATCAAGCGCTATACATCCAAATAAACCTGAAATGTTGAAATGTTCAAAGGGAATGTAAGATAATTCCCTTTTCCCCTTGCCCCTCACCACCACCCTCCCCCCCCTTTCCTTCGCGCGGAGACGACATTCCGCTGGGGAGCACCTCTCCAGTTTCACAGTCCATCACCGTTACTTATGGGGAGGATTTATTTTTAACCACCTGGCGTCAGTCAATCCACCAATCAGTCATTTGAAAAACACACAGGAGCCTGTAATTGATCAATCACTCAGGCAGGGCTATAATAGGAGCTCCCGCTAGTCCTCGCTAACAGCGTGAATAATACTGCACCCAAACATACTGTATGTATATAGCGTCGCTGTCGGCCGGAAAACTTGTATGTCCAAAATTGTTAGTTTTCAGAAAAATGAAAAAAAGCATCAGTGTTCCAATGGGTCCAATGTAGTCATTATTTAGTCACAAGGTTCAATACTTATAAAACCCACAGACAAAACATAACCCATTAAGACCTGAGGCTGAAATGTCTTCTAAATCCTAACAGGATAAAAAAAAAAAAAAAAACGTATGTTGCTATATTACCAGTGAGTTAAAAGAAATCACACCTGTGTGAAGCGAGGGGCGCTCTTATCATCATACATGATCTCATTCTGGGCCAATCACAATTTGCGTCCTCACTTTTGTCTTCAATGTCTGTTTTTACACAATGTTTAAACACTCAAAACTGGCCATTCATTGTCAATGGCATTCAATGTTAGGGCAGGGGTCCTCAACGTTTAAATAAATACTGAAACCCCATATATAATCACTACGGAAAGTTTATGCATAGTGCTATGTAAACTCATGATTTCCATTTTCAAGCTATTCAGTTGAAAATAATCACACCCATGTGAAGTGAGGGGCGCTCTTCATCGTACATCCTTTCATACTGGCCAATCAGAATGCCTGTTGCCTGTGATTGGTTGGCTGATTTGCTGAATTTTCCCTTCAATGTCAATCATCGTTATATTTAGCGGAATGTTTACCAATTTTCTCGGTTCACTGTCAATGGCAAAATCTTCAGACGTGTGGGGACAAGATTTAGCGGACATTTGACCTGAATTCCCCTTTCATTGTCAATGGCAAATCTTGAGACGTGTGGGGACAAAAGCTGTATATAGGAGGGGCTAGCGCACCTCAATAATCTGGGGAGCGCCCCTAAATAATCTGGGGACCCCCCCAAAATAATTTGGCGACCCTCCCCCCGGAGGAGTCGCGACCCCCAGGTAGAGAACCCCTGCCCTAGGGTTGGTGGTACCCTAAAAAAAAACTCGCCGTAACCCTGGTTATTATATATGCTGCCTGGTCTCTATGGAGGAGAAAGGAAGTGGTTGGAATAACGTGTTCCTTCTACGTCCTACCAGGGAAACTCCCTCCTGTCGGGTGATAAGAAGAGGCCTGCTCACTCATGCATTGAAGTGGGGGGCAGTGTCTTGAGCGTACAGGGTTTGATGAGGTTCCAGGGAGGGCCTTAACTTTCGGTCCTGTTGAGAACTCTAGTTTTCGCCGGCTGCCGGGGAGCGCTTTGGGGCAGGCTAGAGCTTAAATGGACAGGTATCAGTCAAAAGGGAGACATCGAAGAGGAAGGATGTATGGGGAAGGACCAACATAATATGGAATGTCAGAACAGGTTCTGACATGTATCCATATACTAATATTGATGACATCAGGGAAATCTTCCTCCTAGTATAATCATAGTAACTGATGATCATGTTTTAGTCCACTCCATCTTTAAGTATACCTGGTTTTCACCTAAACGTAAGCCTCGCCCACAGCTGTTGGTGTATGATAATGGGGAAGGGGTTAGGGTTATTATGCCACTAAAGTAGTGTATTTCAATTGTGCCTTTTGACGCTTTCAGCTTTCAGGAAGAAACCAAAAATACACAGGGAAGACATAATTTGAATATTATAACCGCACCTGGTGGTTCTATTAGAGTAAAGTTAACTCCATAGACCAGTGGTTCCAAAACTGTGGTGCGCGCACCCCTTGTGGTGCGCGAGCGCCTTCTAGGGGGGTGCGCGACATGAAAAGGCTAATGGTGGTGCAATGGTTTTATTATAAATATATTAACATATTATGCAAATATATGGCAAGTATATGCAGAATATAGCCTATGCTGCATATATGCCATATTCAGGTTCATTATATGTGCATATATGTGTTATATAGGAAATATATAGCTTATGCCATTTTTATTTCCATGTAGGGGGGTGAGTCAGCTATAGGTCAGGAGGTAACGGGGGGGTGCATGGCCAAAAAGGTTTGGGAAACGCTGCCATAGACACATACAAAACAGAAAAAGTACAACATTACGGCACTCCATCTTATAGGGGTTCAAATCTAAAAGGACACAGATGCTTTCCTGACTTAAATGGGTTAAACCCACTTTCACAATTACACAATGCATTGCGAGGTGACGCATTGTGAGCTTGATGATCTGCTATTCTTTTCTTTTGCGACATTGACATAGCATGATGAGTAGGAAGTTACTTTGAAATTAAGTTGGAGATACAAGTTTCCTGCCCGATAGCAACGATATACTATATGTGTCAGCTGTGCAAAAACAGCGTCGGCACAGACGGCCGTCTACCCAGGTGGTAGAGAACTACTCATTACTTTAACCATGGTCTTTTAGCACTAATTACAACTTTTCCGCCATCGTTTTGACGTTGAGAACACGTGAAGTTTAGAACACTGACATTTCAGAACATTTTTCATGCTCTTCACAGATTCCCAGACTTTCTTCAATTGTTTGGATGCAATAAACCCTAAAACCAGAGTTCATCACTACACTGAACCAAATACAGTAAATGTTCATTTTGATTAGAAAGTAAAGGGTAATTATATATATATATATATATATATATATATATATATATATATATATATTTAACCCATTTTGGGCGGGAGCCCCTTTTGGTGTTTTAAACATTATGTTATAATTTAGCCATTGCGCGCTACGAGCTTGTAGGTCTGCTATTTTTGAAAGAATTGTGAAAGAAATTATTTCATTCAGGATTTAGAAGGACTTTTTTGTATACATTTCGAGGTCAGGCCCTAAATGGGTTCGACCTGAGCCGTATATCTAGATCATTTGGTTGGTGGGTGTAAAAATGATTGGTACATTTTGTCCCCTGCCTGGGGAGAGGGTTGCAGTGTTTTGGCTTCAGCCCCAGAGTGAGAACACCACTCCGATAATGTTTCTCAGAAAGAGTCTTCGAGAGAGTCCTGCGTGGTTTCCCCACAACAACGGGCGCAATCACAACAGTATATTGACGTTATTTATTTCTGAATTATCTTGCACAATGTGGACCTGTTGCTGTCAGTTGAACGGGCGAGCCGGCCATAAATTGATCGATGATATGAGAAGCGGTGTTTTTGCGGCGAGGTCGATCCGACATTTTACACACGAGGAAGTAAAATAAAGAAAGGGCAATGAAACATTGAAATGATGAACTAACATATACAGTAGATATGATGCCATCACATGAAACATTAAAGAGAGTCTTCACTAACACGCGCGTGTGTGTGTGTGTGTGTGTGTGTGTGTGTGTGTGTGTGTGTGTGTGTGTGTGTGTGTGTGTGTGTGTGTGTGTGTGTGTGTGTGTGTGTGTGTGTGTGTGTGTGTGTGTGCGTGCGTGCGTGCGTGCGTGCGTGATGCTGTAACATTACTCCTAATGTTGCAGTTTTGTGGAAACTTCACTGACGAATACAATTCCACGATTACATGATAAAAAAGTATGATTTTCCCGGTTCGTAAAAGGTCCATTTGGACCCCAGGTGGTCCCCAGACCCAACGTTTGAGAACCATTGATTTATATGATAAGAGTAGGCAATTTTCAGAAACGATAGATAGGGATTACCCTCTATAGCTGTGCATTTTAATGATATGAAACATGACATATTCTCCCTCTGGCTTTGTGGCATCGAGGTCTCGCTATACCACTCAAGAGGCGGAAACTGTGACTATTGAAGAGAAGGGAAGCTTATTGGATATTTACGTAGCCGTATCTCCTAAGGGCCTTAATGAAGAATTATTACCCCAGTGTAATGCTATGATATTTTCATGGCTTTTCATTTTGGAGTCCTTTTCAAAAAATCGGCGGTTATGCATATTCATGCATCTGGCTCATTACATTCTATATTTTACTATTCCACTATGTTGCTTTAATTCTCCTTGTTCATGTTCTTCTTATATTAGTAGTAGTATATCGTCTCTGTCGGGTGCGTCTGTGTGTGTGTGTGTGTGTGTGTGTGTGTGTGTGTGTGTGTGTGTGCGCGGCCGTGCACGCGAATATTATTATTTAACCAACACACAGATGTAAAGAGAGCATCGATTTATGAAAGGAAAAATCAAAAACCTTGAAAATTTTGAGTTGGGTCGTTTCGTCTCAATTTTCATTTCAATGTTTCAAGTGCCCTTAATTTATTGTACTTCTTTCATGTATGCAAACTGTTGGATTGACCGTGCCGCAAAACATCGATTCTGAAATCATCAAATCAAATCAAATCAAACCTTATTTGTATAGCACATTTACATCGACCGAGGTCGAACCAAAGTGCTTTACAGAGCATAATAACATACACAGAGGCAAACAGAAAGAAGGGGATAGAATATAGGGGGGAAAAAGGAAGGAAAAGCATTATTTCTATGTGTCAGAGAGCAAAATGTAAAATACTGTACAATAAGCGGAACATCGTACATGGGTAGACCTAAATTAAATTGAATTAAAAGCGATAAGAGTAAAAATGAGTCTTTAATACGGATTTGAAAGCCGTCAACGACCCGAGCAGAGCGAACATGGAGCGGCAGGGCGTTCCAGAGGTTGGGTCCTTCAAATCAATTCATGGTCATATCGCCCATTCAATTCAACAGCAGCACAAGTCCACATTGTGCAAAATAAATGAACACAGAAATAAATAACGTCAATGCCGTTATGATTGCTCCTGTTGTTGTGGGGAGAGCACGCGGGACTCGCTCAAAGACTCAGATGAGGGTTCCCACGTCCTTTGAGGATCGCTGAACCCACTGTAGTCTATTTTCTGCCGCACACTGACAACGTCTAAATTTAAAACTTGAAAAATAAGTGGTTCATCTAAGGAAAATGAATGTTTCATCTTTATCTGGGACTCACTGGTGTTTGTTTTTTAATGCTCAAAGCGTTGTACCCTGTTTGTGTTTCTCCAATGTGACAAATGCATGCCCAATGTTTTTGCTGACTGCTTTTCATTTTTTTCACTGTACAGTACACCAAGGGCCCTATCTTGTGTGGCACCTAATCTTATTCAGTGGTGCAAATAGGCCGCATCCTACATCCTTAGACTCACTAAATTGAGAAAGGACGCAATCATGTCACCCTCCGGGGGTATGGGAAAGCGGACAGATGCGTGTTGATCACATGACTATAGAGATAGTGTATACCGATTTGCGTGATGTATGGTAAAATTGTGTACAGTAATGTACAGAAATGACAAAATCGGCCTCATGGTGGCGCTACAACCGGGAGATGTGGCATTTCTAACTCTGCCTAGTGGGAATGTGTGTGCATAATTGTGTTCATGATTTTAAGCATTTTGTTGGAAATAGACAAATCCTGCAAACTTTGGAAGGCAATCTTAGCGCAATGGGGATGGAATATGGGAAACGGATAGGTCCGTGTTGATCACATGACTATGGAGATAGTGTACACTGTACACCGATTATCATCATCATCATCATCATACTATAATTCAGTCAATGTCTGAATGTGTGTCTGTCTGTCTGTCAGAAACACTGCCGTATCTCCTCACCGCCTGCACCAATCGCTCCCACTTTTCACACATGCATTGACCATAATAATATGGAGGTCTTAACGAAGCCCTTTCCCCAATTTAACAAATTCGAAATTAATAATTAATTTATTAGTGAATAAAAAATGCTAAACGAGACCCAGGGCGCAGGGGGGGGGGGACACAACAACAATTATTGTTTTTTTCCATTCACAAACTGACGCGAGTTATACTATATACTCTAAGGTTACTGTATACTACTTGAAAAATAGCAGATCTACAAGAGCTTGTAGGTCTGCTATTTTTGAAAAGTCGTGCAAATGTGGTGCAAATCCTTGAATATATATTTCAGAGCGAACTTTTTAAACTAAAATATTAGCTTCTGGGGGGGTCCCTGAACTACATATTTTGAAATGGGGGTCCGTGGCCCAATAGAGATAATTCTGGGGGTCGTTGACATGAAAAAGGTTGAGCACCACTGCCATAGAAACACGGGTTTTTCCGGGATTTAGACGCCTTTTTTTAAATCTACCTCTTTCCTGTCATAGTCATTTCTTCGGATCCTGCACCCGTTGACATAATGTGTATGTGCGTGCCGTGCACCTCTTGACCAGTGCTCAGTGGAGAGCACGTCTCTGTCAGAGATGATGACATCATCAATTAGACATCAGTCTTCTTGGACACATTATGTAGCCGTAGGGAACGGCCGGAAGGAAGGGAGCTGGAATAATGAGTGGAACATGTTTGGAATAGACATACAGTATAAGCAGTACAGTAAGTAGTGTGACTGGTAGAATGTGATTCATTTGGGGGATTCTTGAAAGCGTGGAAATTAAGAAAATAGGTCTGTTTTTGAGCGGTGCCTAAGCACTCCAATGACTGTCCATTGTCAAATGACTGATATGTTGTATTATTTATTTCTTTATTTTTGAGGGTGAGCTAGCCCCTCCAGCCCTCCTATATATAGGTTTATTTTTTAAATGTTTGTTTTTTGCGCCTTCCGCCTTTATTTTATTTTTTATAGGAGGGACAGACAGTAGGCTGAGAGGAAATGGGGAGAGAGATGGAGGAGTGACATGCGGTAAAGGCCGTCGGGATCGGGAGTCGAACCCGCGGTACACTGCCAGACTGGATTACCAGCCAAGGTGCCTGGACCACTGAGCCACGGCCCAGGCCCAATATATATATATATATATATATATATATATATATATATATAGGTTTAATGTTTGTTTTGCCTTAAACAAACATTAAAAATGCCATTGACATACATAATATCCATGCATACGTATTCTGTTGTTGTTGCTTGCGTTTGTTTTTTCTGTTTATTTGTAAGAAATCCAAATAAAGTAATAAAGTAAAAGTTTTTGTCCATGTTTGTTTTGTCTGATAATCACGTCATAAAATATGTATATATTTAAATTTTCATATTGAATTATTAAAGGAGAGTACCTCAAATTGCAATGTTTTGTTGTCCTTTTTCATGGAATTTATTATATTGGGTAAAACATACGAAACGTTAGGTGTGACAATGTTCAACGTTAAGTATTCCAAGGTTGTAATCAAAGCGAAAGTTTGAAATAATGTGTTGTATCGCTCTGTCCTATTATGTCTTGTCTTAGGGCCGATTCATACTCCTATTTCAGAGCCGAATAAAAGTCGGTTCGAGCCTACAATGTGACGTCATTTGAGGTTCGGGGGGGGGGGGGGGGGGTACCGTCCTAAAGTCGGCTCTTCGGTGCTACTGAAAATGTCTGACGAGCCGAAATCGTTTCGGCACTACAGCGCCGAAACAGCGGTAAAATAGTATGAATCGGCCCTTAGAATGAATAAAGTGGTTCTCTTACATCCCCTCCGCTGTCCTTGAGGCCCAGGATGTTGGGGTGTTGGGCCAGGTGTACCACCGCGTCCACTGGGAGGTCCAGGCCCGTGTTGGCTGGCACGCTGTACAGAACCACAGGCACCGGGCTGCTGTCGGCCACCTGCAGTACAGTACAGTACGGTACAGTACAGGGCACACAAGAGACTGGGTCTGGGCCTGTGTCTAGTCTCATGGAATAAAGCAAAAATAAAATCTCATGACTTGAAACATTTTTGTCAGGCCTCGCCCCAATCTGCGATTTTGTGAAACAGCATGAAAGGAGACCCCCCCCCCCCCCCCCCCACACACACACACACACACACACACTAGCACCGTTTCCTAAACAAAATGAGCACATCACAATAATGTAGAATTACGATGTTTGGGTATTAAGCATTCTAAACCAGCTCAGCCAACCAGTTGAAGAAAAAACTGAGGTATTAACCGTCACATCGCGACGTGCTGTGAGGCTGTTACCGGCTACTTTCGGGTGTGCCACTATGCTTCCTTGTGTGTATTATAGTGAGAGAAAGCAACACTGTGAGAAATGATCTTGTGGTGCTCCCATCTCGCCGCCCCAATCCATCATCGGCGAACGTCATGCTAAACTGGTTGATGATACTGTATAGCCAAAAATGAAAAATCGTGACAATGCGAGCCAAACTATAAAGCAAACATAAGGAAAACATCCTCGACCTCTAGAGGTCCCTGGCACAAAGTATTTTTGAGATGGGGGTCTGCGGGCAAATACATATCATTTTGGGGGTCCTTCTTGACGTGAAAAGGTTTGAGTAACCACTGTCTTCATTCACAGTAGGGGAGAGCCGCCAGGTGTAACATTTTACGCATTTTGAGAAAAGTCAGTTTTTCGCCAATAATTCCCCGTAGGATGAAGGTAAACACTTCAAACTTCCTGGGCACGTAGAGTACGTTGCTGTACACATACTGACGCGATGGCGTCTTGATGGCGTTGACCAATCAAGCGATAACGTGCATGTTACGCGTTACAACCGTGGCGGCTCTCCCCTACTATATGCTGTAAGTTGTGTTTTGCTCGTGCGTGTGTTCGGGCGCGAGAAGAAGCCGACCTTTGTGAAGTGTTGGACGAGAGCCTGGCTGTCCATCTTGCCCTTATAGAAACACGGCGTCACCACGAGCACTGCGTCCGCCCCGGCTCCCGCCATCTGGTCAGTCATGTGGAGCGTTGCTCTGGTGGCTGCACAGCACAGAGGAAGGGACCCAACAACACACACACACACACACTGTTCAGTCATGTGGAGCGTTGCTCTGGTGGCTGCACAGCACAGAGGAAGGGACCCAACAACACACACACACACACTGTTCAGTCATGTGGAGCGTTGCTCTGGTGGCTGCACAGCACAGAGGAAGGGAGTAGGGACCCAACACACACACACACACTAAAGGTCATTACCATAGACTGTAAAAAAAAAAATTGACAAAGCGTTCTTCAGGTCTGATATGGACGGAAAGTATTCATGACCATGTTTATTAAGGTAATACAGTCTAGGTGAAGTTGGGCCCAAATACATGGACCTCTATAGAGCTATGGGTTTTGGGCCCAATGACAGCGCCACAACAGGCCATTATATGAACTTTCAGAAAGTCAGGATTTCCTACTGGCTTCAGACACTATTGGCTTCACTGCCCCCCTGGTCATTACACACTGGCGAATTAGCGATGCGACCCAAAAATGCTAAATATTTGGCCGGTGAATTTGGACGCGGCTGCCTATACACATCTAAAATGCGTATATGTGATTATTCGACACTCCTCTCCACTCCTCCTCAGGTCGTTGATGCAGACAACACAATTGTGTTGAGGCGCAGAACAGAGTAATTTGTGGTCCACGGCCGCCCACACACGTGCCGTCTGTAAAATAAATGTATAAATACATACAGCGATGCAATGACAGTTGAGTTGACCAAAGTTTGGCGGAGCCCGTTGGTGGCTGGTGTGGTGGTATGAGGGCAGGTTAATACCGTGGAGAAGAGGCGAGGGAGGGTGAAGTGGGCCGTGGGCTCCCTGCAGGGCTGCGGCCCGGCTGCTGCTCTGTTCACGATCACAACAGGCAAGTTACTATACAGTACGCCGTTTATAGACCTAAACGCAGTTTGGGCTGCATTTGATTGGTCAGCGAATGTCCGCAAAATTTGACACCAGAGACGCAATTATAGACGCATTTTCACTTCGTGGAAATTCGTGGCTGACGTGGAAACTTGCATGCATTGATTTTATTAGGTTTAAAATATATATATTTGCGTCGAAGATTCGCCCCCTGGTGTGTAAAGACCTGGGGCTAATTCTACAAATGCCTTCTAAATGAGTAGTTCTCACACTTTCAAGATTTTTCCAAAATGTTAAAAAAAGCAGATGTACAAGCTCTCCGCACGGCATGAAGTGACCCGCTGTGAGCTTGTATGTCTGCTATTTGTTAACGCAAAAACTCAAAAATGTTTTAATGGGTAAAGCCTGATTTATACTATCGCACGCCCGTGTGACCTTTAGAAACTCAACAGAAAATGCATTTCAGCACTGTCAGGGCAGAAATCTTCATTTTCTACATTTTAAATTAACTTGATCACAGCATCACACAAAAGCATCAAAAGTAGCAGATCAGCAAGCTCAAAACATGGCGCAAAGCAATGCATTTTGAGCTTGTATCTGCTACTTTTGCTGTTTTTGAATTTGAATCCAGAAAAGTATCAGTTTTTGGACATACGATACCCGACAGAGATGATTTTCAGGTCGGGATACCAATTTAATGCAATCAGGAGAGATTTGGAGAAGGGGGGGGGGGGGGGGACTATGTATAGACCCCTGGTGGTGCCCGGGCAAACAAAGTGTGACCCCATGGTTTAAGTGGTTAAAATATTCACTTTACCATATTCCACTCCAGTGTTCATTTGCTATAAGTTTTCATCAAATTGGCAACTTCGAAACCTTTGAAACATTGCCGAGATTAAATACAATTTGCTTGCATCTCGATCTCGACTCTTACAGCTGGGTTGGAGCAAATAGACCACCAAAACTACATGATCACTGGGAAGAATATAGTTATAGAGTTATACGATTTGTGAAATAAAAACATCTGGGTTTCGGAGGCTATACGATTTGGCAAAATTACTGTTTAAATGTTGGTATGTTATTAACGTGACAAATACGTTTACCTTCCTCCTAGCTTCTTTTATCAAAACAATTTGTTCTGAACAAAAGGTTCAAGCGTTGGGTGAAAACATTTTGTTATGGTGGATATTTTCCATTATCCTTCAGAATTTCTAATGTGAATGTGATACAATGTAATTTGCATAAAAGTACTTAGATATAAACATAGCTATTTTAAGTTGCCCCGGATAAGTCTCAGCAATATGTCAAAATGTAAAGCTCCACTTCTTTATTTCCACATGGGAATACCCCCATGTGGAAAACTCAGGTTCAAAGCCATCAATTTTTATTACCTTTTCTTCATTTTTACTCTTTTTTGCTTTCTCTTGCTATTTTCTTTTACCCACCCTTAATCACATCTCTTGGACCTTTCTCCTTCTAATTTTTCGAATGAATGGAACACAATCGTCCATTTGAAAATTCATACTTAAATGTGTGTGGTCAAAAAAATACACACACACACACACACACACACACACACACACACACACACACACACACTTACATTCGCAGCCAGATCCAGCCATAACCAGTTTGTCACCGGGCAAAGACTGCCTGACCCGTCGGACCACCTCCACCCTCTCCCCCTCACTCAGATAGGGGTACTCGCCGTTGGAGCCTTGCACGACCAGCCCTGTAACACACACACACACACACACACACACACACACACACACACACACACACACACACACACACACACACACACACTTTGAGCAACAACTAATACAAATGACCAATAAAGCTTGTAGCCGTACAGTCGTACTTCACGACAGCCATGTTTCCGGGGCGAGTAGCACGTGAGCTCGTAGATCTGTTATTTTTGATGAAGAGATTTGTTCGGCCAAAAAGGAGAGGACCAAGTTTCTAGAGTAGATCCCCTGGGGGACCCCAATCAATGAATAGAATTTAAGTAGTTAAACTTACCAAACAAATATATAAACAAAAACAAAAAATGTGTGCTTGATAATAGGCCTATGTTGCTGTGCTTTTATAGAAATATGTTATAGGGTAGCCGTAGCTCACACAATGAAGCACAGTAGTATTGCAATGCTGGCAGTGGCAGAGAGTTTATTATTACAATAGGATGGATGCTCTGAAAACCAGTGGTGGACAGCGCCGGGTCCTGAAACGTCCCACACGATAGAATCCAGCAGGGGGCGAATAAAGCAGGGACACACTGGCCAATGGAATGTTTATTTTGCAGGGAGAACTTTGGCCTGGCCCCTAAGCAAATTGACTGCCATGCATTGCTTCATAAAACACATAGGTAGTTTAATAATCTACATTAACATCCTTCTAGATTCAAGGGAATCGGGATGAAAATTGAGAATATAACATTGACTATGTGCCTAAAGTCTCAATGTAGCATCAGTAACATCTCAATAAATATATTATTCACACTTTATTCAATGAGGAACCTGTCCAGGCTGTCCCTGAGGGTCCCCGGACCACACTTTGGCAACCAGTGCCACTGATTTAAAGGTCCAATCTGTGACGTAAGGTGATTGGAATGGATATTCAAGCATAGTTGTAGTGTTGTTTACCTCTAAACGGTATCTGAGCATATTTCTTCAGGTTTTCTTCAAGTTTCTGATAGTCCACGTCTTCGTTAACGGTGAACGGAGTGGCGATGGGCGGATAGATCCCTCCGATGTCCAGTCTGTGAGTCGCTGTGTAGGCTCTGGTCCGTTTCCAGGACAACCCGAAGGGGTGACCAGACTGACTACCAGCACCAACTCTGCACAGTGGACCGAAACCGCGCAAAACTCGGACTCCAAACATTCTGACAAGTGACAACAGACTGCCAACCGGTTTGCTACGATCGGTCGCGGACTCGCGGTGCATAAAAACTACTCCACAACTGCAGCCATCTGCCAGTTAATGACTAACCCTCCTCACTAAATATTGACAAAGTAATTTGATGAACTTTGAAATTGTCTCAAACTCGAAACACTTCCTCTCTAATACCCCATGGAGGCTAGGCTACTATATAGCAACGTTTACCCACACAGACAGCAGTTTAGGTGTACAATATCGAGATCCTCCTGCACAGTCCACACCATAACGTCATTACAAGTAATGTGACAAACCAAATTTAACTTGAAAGAGAGTTGACGTTGGGTTAACGTTGCATTATTAACCTCGCGTCACCAGGCTTTACTTTCCACCCCGGAGGAAAAACATTGGGCAGCGTCTAGTGAGCTAATCTAGTGAGCTAATTTAAGACTTCCGGTGGACGATCTCTTCAAAATAAGAGTACCCTCTAGAGTATTGAAAAAAAGTTTAATTTGCACATTAAAACTACAAATTAAGCATTTAAATGATGCTATATGATGCTATAAGACACACATTATGTTTCTGTGTAAGAATAAGTAATTAAATCCTTATAATAATAATAATAAAGTTATCTAAATGGATAAATGCTATTCACTGGAGTGAATGGACTTTATAAAGTGGACACTGGACAAAAGACGGCTCCGCAAGGCAACTATCTGGACATACCCACGCGTTCGGGGAGATGTCCTATACCACACCCCACTCTCCGCTAAGCGGGAGAGGTGTAAAATTCACAGCAGCAGACCTTCTACTGGGGTCAAGGCTGACAAAAAGTACTGTTTCCGGACCCAGAATGGACACTGGACAAAAGACGGCTCCGCGAGGCAACTATCTGGACATACCCACGCGTTCGGGGAGATGTCCTGTACCACACCCCACTCTCCGCTAAGCGGGAGAGGTGTAAAATTCACAGCAGCAGACCTTCTACTGTGGTCAACGCTGAAAAAAGTACCGTTTCCGGACCCAGAATGGACACTGGACAAAGAGGCCTCCGCGAGGCAACTATCTGGACATACCCACACGTTCGGGGAGATGTCCTCTACCACACCACACTCTCCGCTAAGCGGGAGAGGTGTAAAATTCACAGCAGCAGACCTTCTACTGGGGTCAATGCTGACAAAAAGTACCGTTTCCGGACCCAGAATGGACACTGGACAAAGAGGCCTCCGCGAGGCAACTATCTGGACATACCCACACGTTCGGGGAGATGTCCTCTACCACACCACACTCTCCGCTAAGCGGGAGAGGTGTAAAATTCACAGCAGCAGACCTTCTACTGGGGTCAAGGCTGACAAAAAGTACCGTTTCCGGACCCAGAATGGACACTGGACAAAAGACGGCTCCGCGAGGCAACTATCTGGACATACCCACGCGTTCGGGGAGATGTCCTGTACCACACCCCACTCTCCGCTAAGCGGGAGAGGTGTAAAATTCACAGCAGCAGACCTTCTACTGGGGTCAATGCTGACAAAAAGTACCGTTTCCGGACCCAGAATGGACACTGGACAAAGAGGCCTCCGCGAGGCAACTATCTGGACATACACACACGTTCGGGGAGATGTCCTCTACCACACCACACTCTCCGCTAAGCGGGAGAGGTGTAAAATTCACAGCAGCAGACCTTCTACTGGGGTCAAGGCTGACAAAAAGTACCGTTTCCGGACCCAGAATGGACACTGGACAAAAGACGGCTCCGCGAGGCAACTATCTGGACATACCCACGCGTTCGGGGAGATGTCCTGTACCACACCCCACTCTCCGCTAAGCGGGAGAGGTGTAAAATTCACAGCAGCAGACCTTCTACTGTGGTCAACGCTGAAAAAAGTACCGTTTCCGGACCCAGAATGGACACTGGACAAAGAGGCCTCCGCGAGGCAACTATCTGGACATACCCACACGTTCGGGGAGATGTCCTCTACCACACCACACTCTCCGCTAAGCGGGAGAGGTGTAAAATTCACAGCAGCAGACCTTCTACTGGGGTCAATGCTGACAAAAAGTACCGTTTCCGGACCCAGAATGGACACTGGACAAAGAGGCCTCCGCGAGGCAACTATCTGGACATACCCACACGTTCGGGGAGATGTCCTCTACCACACCACACTCTCCGCTAAGCGGGAGAGGTGTAAAATTCACAGCAGCAGACCTTCTACTGGGGTCAAGGCTGACAAAAAGTACCGTTTCCGGACCCAGAATGGACACTGGACAAAAGACGGCTCCGCGAGGCAACTATCTGGACATACCCACGCGTTCGGGGAGATGTCCTGTACCACACCCCACTCTCCGCTAAGCGGGAGAGGTGTAAAATTCACAGCAGCAGACCTTCTACTGTGGTCAACGCTGAAAAAAGTACCGTTTCCAGACCCAGAATGGACACTGGACAAAGAGGCCTCCGCGAGGCAACTATCTGGACATACCCACGCGTTCGGGGAGATGTCCTCTACCACACCACACTCTCCGCTAAGCGGGAGAGGTGTAAAATTCACAGCAGCAGACCTTCTACTGGGGTCAACGCTCAAAAAAGTGCTGTGCCTTGGGGCATTGACATGAAATCACTTTCTCTACGCAAGCTAAGTCAGGTCAAGGAGTTACCTCTAGCTTTGGAATGGGTGTCACTTGTGTGCGTTGATTGCATCTGTCTGTGCATTTATGCATTTGTTTGTCCTGACGAAACTTGATTATTTCTCGACTGTTTATTTTCTCGTATGACACGACATAGAAACTACTTGTGACTACTGTCTTTGTGTGCTGTCGAGCGGATGTTCTTTGCATCAAAGGTATAGCCTGCTGTGTCATTCGATTCATTTGTCCAGATATGCCATTTATGATCTTTAAGGATGTACAATGACGCATATGGTGGCCTGTCGAAAAATACACACATACTGGTCAAAGCATACTCATTTTGGTGGTACAGACAGGATAAATTGAACGTTTTTGGAATTTTTGTGCCAGCTCTTAACAGGAGAAGTAAGGTCTGTGGGCTGTTAATTACTTCATATGTTGATAAGCTCTTTTCCTGCTGACATGTTTCACATTGTTCAGATTGAGCAGGTAATATTTGTGCAATAGTGTCTAAGATGCCTTTTTGTGACACGTCAAGTGGCTGCACTATGAATTGTGACATGTTCTTTGTAGATGGTAAGGCCTTGTCACCACATTGAGTACAACTATACAGACTAAGACTTTTCAGGCAAAGCAGGTCATCTCCAAGGAAAGGAGACCGAAGTGTGTATTCTACAAAGCTGTTTAATATGGTGCATTCTTCTGTCCTAGAACATTTCTGAGACACTAATGACACTGATGTGTTGGCTAGATTGAATTTCTCAAGTTTCCGTCTAAATGTTGAGTCCTGCGCTGCTGCTTCTTCAAGCCGTGTGTGACATTTTTTGATAGCAGATGTCTGTTGTAGAAATGTTAGAATTGGTAATGGTATAGCTTCACACATATTGTCATTTAGACTTTCATTGCATAAAACCACATCATCATCATCTTCTTCCAAATTGTCCTCCGTTATTGTTCTGTTAATTGCTTTCAACTGTCCAGGCACAGAATGTACAGATGTCTGTATGTTTTGCTTGAACAACTGTGTGGACACCACACATACTCAACCAAACTACTAGTTTGTGTATAAAATCTAATGGGTCATTGTGCATTCCTAAGGCCAAGTAAGATGCTATTCACTAGTTGTTGAGTGACACCACAGATTGTTTTGCAATCAAATGTGTGACCTGGATTTTGAAAAAACGCTTGAATGAGAGCTGCTAAATTCCCCGGCATAGATGACAACTGAACCATCGAAGTAGGTGTCAATGGTTTCAATTTATCTTGTACTACTTGTAGATGCAGTACCCACGCGTTCGGGGAGATGTCCTGTACCACACCCCACTCTCCGCTAAGTGGGAGAGGTGTAAAATTCACGGCAGCAGACCTTCTACTGAGGTCAACGCTCAAAAAAGTGCTGTGCCTTGGGGCATTGACAATTATTTAATTAACGAATTAAATAACCTTATTTTATTCTGAAGGCAACCGGATGTCTTAAATTAGCTAGCTCTCAGACAGGAAATTCTAAATTAGCTCATAAGACAAGGCCAAATATCTGTCTGAGAGTGGAGCCTGCCTGGCAAATTACATGGGGGGTCCTTTTTGTGGGCTTGGCCGAAAGTGGGCGTTACCAAAAGGTGGGCGTGGCCATGGCCGCCAGAAGTCTGTCAGATTTTGACAGCTTCAAATTAGTGTTAAACATAATATAACCCAATTGACTCCAGTCCTCTCTGTTTAATATATCTATAATGAAACTATATAAACTATGCATATACCATGAAGTGCTATGACTACTAGCTCTGGTCCATAGCTCTAATGCGTTTCATTTAGAGCTATGTTACTCTAAACTTCCCCGCTCGCATGAATGCAGACCAGCCTCTACTCTTTGGCGTAAATAAAAAGAACGTTTTTGCTACACATAAAAACAAAGGCGAGTTGTGTCATTAGAAAGCCTACTTTGGTAATTGGTTCTAGTTCTAGTGAACAGAAATAATAAATAAATAGACTTGGTAACCTAACTGTAGGGAGTGCAAACACATTAAAGAACCTGGGGGTTATCATCTATGAAAAGGCAACACAATGAGCAGAAAATAAAAATGAACCATGTAAATACAACAAATTGAGCAGAGCACTGCAGGGAGTTGAACCCCATTCCGGTAAACCAGAAGTACCACAACCAGTGCCTTGGTTTTTGTTTTGTTTTACGAGGTCCATTCGTTGAAATGTAAATGTTGCATTGCAACGGTAAAGTAATTTCACAATTGACATTGTAGGCAATAATTAATAACGGTATGGCACCAGGCCAAAGCCATGGGGATAGAGTATGTTTTGCACTCTGAGTGAGTGTGTGTGTGTGTGTGTGTCCGTCAGTTTGTTAACAGCTAATCTCCAGCACCATTAACCCGGTCGATGCCAAATTTTGCACACACACTCCCTGGATGCCAACGATGAACCTCTGTCCCAAATTTTCCAGAACGGCCTGTATAGCACCACACATTTTTGTATGCCCTCCGAGACTATGGACTATAGCCTTTCGCTTTTCCGCGATTTAACCTTTTTTCAAATCGTGAACAATGATGAAGAATCGCGCACTATAGCATGCCACTTAATGACCTTGGGGTCATCAAGGTCATTGATATTGATCAATAACCTTGAGCAGTATAAATGACCTTCAATAAGACTAGTAAATGACCTTGACCAGTATAAATGACCTTGACCAGTATAAATGACCGTGACCAGTATATGACTGACCAGTATAAATTACCTTCATGAGACTAGTAAATGACCTTGACCAGTATAAATGACCTTCATAAGACTAGTAAATGATCTTCACCAGTATGAATTACCTTGACCAGTATGCGGTCCGTGACCATGGACTATAGCCTTTCGCTTTTCCTTGATTTTCACCTTTTTTTTTAATCCTTAACAATGATGAAGAATCGCACACAATAGCGCGCCGCTCAATGACCTGAGACCATGGACCAATGAACCATGTAAATATAACACATTGAGCAGGGCACTGCAGGGAGTTGAACCCCGTTCCGGTAAACCAGAAGTCAGACACCAGTGCCTTAGTTTTTGTGTTGTTGTTCATTTACAGGTCCAGGTGTGCATACGCATGTGCGCCTGTGCATGTGTAGGTGCATTTGTGCATGTCTGTGCACGCTTCAATGACCACTGTTGGACCCCATGGGGATCAAGGACCTCAGGGAGCCACCCATAATTCACAACGGTCACAGCAAACTCTGTTGCATCACAACTGGTGGCCAACAGTCGTAACCAACACCGCCACCGACCCACAGGAGAATACCATCGCACAGTGGTATCAGACCAACCACAATCAGCCAGCCCTCAAACCAAACCCTTCGACCTAGAAGAACTCGAAACTGCAATGGGAAAGTTGAAACCCGGAAAAGCAGCAGGGATTGATGACATACTGGCAGAAATTATACAGCACCTGGAACCTAACGCAAAGACCTGGCTCGTAGGGATGCTGAATACATGCATGGCACAGAAAACCATCCCTTCTGTCTGGAGAACGGCCAAAGTGGTTGCAATCCCTAAACCTGGCAAAGACCCATCATCCCCAAAGAGCTACCGACCCATTTCCCTCATCTGCATCACCTACAAGAGAGGCTGCTACTCCAACGCCTCATGCCACTCATAGACACCAAACTGACTAAAGACCAAGCTGGTTTCCGTCCCGGCCGCTCCTGTGCTGGACAGAGCTCAACCTCACCCAACACATTGAGGATGGGTTTGAGGGAAAACAAATAACTGGAGCAGCAACTGGAGGGCGAAGCAAGCACGCAGGCAGCTTGTGCCTGCCTGCGTGCGTGCCTGCCTGCCTTCCTCATGTGGAAGCTGCGTAGTTGAGTTTGTGTGTGTCTTTCTTTTTCTGTCTTTCTTTCTTAGGACGAAGATCAAGGTAGACGCCGTTGGAAGGCTCAACACAAGTCGATGCCCCTAGAGATCCATCCCAAAGCTTCCCTCAGGGAGTCCAGCAAGCCAGCTAGCCAGCAAGCCCGCCCAGTCAGCCAACGCAGCCAGCCAGCTCCGCCAGTCAGCCAGTGTAGAAAGTCAGGCTGCCAAGCCAGCGCACATCAGCCCTTGCAGTCAACCATTGTAGCCATACCAGCCTTGCTCAGTCAGCTCAGCCAGGCCTCTCTCGAGGCCTGGCTCTCTGTCTGCCTGGCCCGGTCTGCCCCGCCCTGCCTTGCAGCAACAGAACCAGCCTTGCTGGCAAGCCAGCCAGCTCAGAATACGAGCTCAGCAAGCCAGCGCAGCTGGCAAGCACGCAGTTAGTCTAAACCAGTTTCAGACTGGCAGGCCAAGGCAGACAGACAGGAAGACCGAGGCGCCTAGGCAGGCAGACAGGCCAGGAAGGCAACAAAGTGCAGGCAGGGGGACTATCCGGCCTACGGCTGCGCTGCAAGGGTTGGAGCCTGGCCAGCTCCTGCTGGTCTAGACTGAGTGGCTGTGGCTGCACAGTAAGGCTGCGGTAACCTAGTCTGGGCTTGCTGCTGCACTGGCTTGCTCAGCTCGCATTCTGAGCTGGCTGGCTTTCCAGAAAGGCTGGTTCTGTTGCTGCAAGGCAGGGCAGGGCAGACCGGGCCAGGCAGACAGAGAGCCAGGCCTCAAGAGAGGACTGGCTGAGCTTACTGAGCAAGGCTGGTATGGCTGCAATGGCTGACTGCAAGGGCTGATATGCTCTGGCTTGGCAGCCTGACTTTCTACACTGGCTGACTGGCGGAGCTGACTGGCTGCGTTGGCTGACTGGGCAGGCTTGCTGGCTAGCTGGCTTGCTGTGCTCCCTGAGGGAAGCTTTGGGATGGATCTCTAGGGGCATCGGCTAGTGTTGAGCCTTCCTATGGCGTCTACCTTGATCTCCGTCCTAAGAAAGAAAGACAGAAAAAGAAAGACACACACAAACCCAACTATGCAGCTTCCACCTGAGGAACCGAGACGCAAGAAAAGAACTGAGCGTCACTTGGGATGGTCACAAACTCTCCAACCATACCCACCCCATGTATCTTGGAGTTACACTGGACAGGACACTCTTCTTCAAAAAAACACCTGGAGAACACAAAAGCCACGGTCAACACCCACAATAACATCCTGTGAAAACTAGTGAACTCCCAAGTGGGGCGCAGACCCACAAACAATCCGTGCAACTGCCATGGCCCTGTCTTTCTCTACAGCAGAGTATTCCTGCTCAAGCTGGAGCCGATCACGTCACACCAAATTGGTCGACACAGCCCTAAATGACACCTGTCGCATCATCACGGGATGGGTCAAGAAAACACCTGTCCCGTCCGTGCCTTTATGCGCTAGCCGGCACCTCCCCCCGCACATCAGACGACTGTGTAACGCTCAAGATGAATGGAAAACACAGGAGATAGACAGTGAAGTCTGGAATGAAATGATAGAGAACACCTCACACACACAGTTTCCTTTCGTGGCTGTTTACATTCGAGGGTCGCCGGTCCTCTCAAACGGAACAGTTTAACGTCATGCCCAGGACGAAAAGATATAGAGAACACCATAATGACAAATGACAAATAACAGCAGGAAGGCATGGGCCACAATCCACCGTCTTGGCAAAGACCACACCACCCATAATTCACAACGGTCACAGCAAATTCTGTTGCATCACAACTAGTGTAGGTATTGGATGGAGCCCGCACACCACAGGTATAAGAAAGACGTGATGCAGAGGAGGGAAATGGGTCGGTAGCTCTTCGGGGATAATGGGTCTTTGCCAGGTTTAGGGATTGCAACCACTTTGGCCTTTTTCCAGACAGAAGGGGTGGTTTTCTGTGCTGTGCATGTGTTCAGCATCCCCACAAGCCAGGGCCTTGATTGAGTTAGGTCCCAGGTGCTGTATCATTTCTGCCAGTAGGTCATCAATCCCTGCTGCTTTTCCGGGTTTCAACTTTCCCATTGCAGTTTCAAGTTCTTCTAGGTCGAAGGGTTTGGTTTGAGTGATGGCTGATTATGGTTGGTCTGATACCACTGTGCGATGGTATTCTATGTGGGTCGGTGGCGGTGTTGGTTACAACTGTTGGCCACCAGTTGTGACCAAGACCGCCACCAACCCACAGGAGAATACCATCGCACAGTGGTATCAGACCAACCACAATTAGCCAGCCTTCAAACCAAACCCTTCGACCTAGAAGAACGTGAAACTGCAATGGGAAAGTTGAAACCCGGAAAAGCAGCAGGGATTGATGACCTACTAGCAGAAATGATACAGCACCTGGGACCTAACGGAAAGACCTGGCTTGTGGGGATGCTGAACACATGCATAGCACAGAAAACCATCCCTTCTGTCTGGAAAAAGGCCAAAGTGGTTGCAATCCCTAAACCTGGCAAAGACCCATTATCCCCAAAGAGCTACCGACCCATTTCCCTCCTCTGCATCACCTACAAGCCTATCCCGTCACACCAAATTGGTCGACACAGCCCTAAATGACACCTGTGGCATCATCATAGGATGCATCAAGACAACACCTGACCCTGTCCCAACACCTGTTTACATTCGAGGGTCGCCGGTCCTCTCGAACGGAACAGTTTAACGTCATGCCCAGGACGAAAAGATATAGAGAACACCAACATGACAAATAACAGCAGGAAGGCATGGGCCACAATCCACCGTCTTGGCAAAGACCACACCACCCATAATTCACAACGGTCACAGCAAACTCTATTGCATCACAACTGGTGTAGTTATTGGATGGAGCCCGCACACCACCAAAAAAAAGAAAAACAACATACTATAGTATGCCCTCCGTGACCATGGACTTTAGCCTTTCGCTTTTCTGCAATTTAACCTTTTTTCAAATCCTCAACAATGATGAAGAATCGCGCACTATAGCGTGCCACTTAATGACCTTGACCAATATCAATGACCTTGAGCAGTATAAATTACCTTCAATAAGACTAGTAAATGACCTTGACCAGTATAAATGACCTTGACAAGTACAAATGACCTTGACCAGTATAAATGACCTTCACCAGTAGAAATGACCGTGACCAGTATATGACTGTGACCAGTATAAATTACCTTCATGAGACTAGTAATTGACCTTGACCAGTATAAATGACCTTTAGAAGACTAGTAAATGATCTTCACCAGTATAAATGACCTTTAGAAGACTAGTAAATGATCTTCACCAGTATAAATGACCTTGACCAGTATGCGGTCCGTGACCATGGACTATAGCCTTTTGCTTTTCCTTGATTTTCACCTTTAAAAAATCCTCAACAATGATGAAGAATCGCACACTATAGCGCGCCGCTCAATGACCTGAGACCATGGACCAATGAATGAAATACAACACATTGAGCAGGGCACTGCAGGGAGTTGAACCCCGTTCCGGTAAACCAGAAGTCCGACACCAGTGCCTTAGTTTTTGTGTTGTTGTTCATTTAAAGGTCCAGGTGTGCATACGCATGTGCCCCTGTGTGTGTAGGTGCATGTGTGCATGTGTGTGCACGCTTCAATGACCACTGTTGGACCCAATGGCGATCAAGGACCTCAGGGAGCCACCCATAATTCACAACAGTCACAGCGAACTCTGTTGCATCACAACTGGTGGCCAACAGTCGTAACCAACACCGCCACGACCCACAGGAGAATACCATCGCACAGTGGTATCAGACCAACCACAATCAGCCAGCCCTCAAACCAAACCCTTCGACCTAGAAGAACTCAAAACTGCAATGGGAAAGTTGAAACCCGGAAAAGCAGCAGGGATTGATGACATACTGGCAGAAATTATACAGCACCTGGAACCTAACGCAAAGACCTGGCTCGTGGGGATGCTGGACACATGCATGGCACAGAAAACCATCCCTTCTGTCTGGAGAAAAGCCAAAGTGGTTGCAATCCCCAAACCTGGCAAAGACCCATCATCCTCAAAGAGCTACCGACCCATTTCCCTCCTCTGCATCACCTACAAGAGAGGCTGCTACTCCAACGCCTCATACCACTCATAGACACCAAGCTGACTAAAGACCAAGCTGGTTTCCGTCCCGTCCTGTGCTGGACAGAGCTCAACCTCACCCAACACATTGAGGATGGGTTTGAGGGAAAACACATAACTGGAGCAGCAACTGGAGGGCGAAGCAAGCACGCAGGCAGCTTGTGCCTGCCTGCGTGCCTGCCTGCCTTCCTCATGTGGAAGCTGCATAGTTGAGTTTGTGTGTGTGTTTCTTTTTCTGTCTTTCTTTCTTAGGACGAAGATCAAGGTAGACGCCGTTGGAAGGCTCAACACAAGCCGATGCCCCTAGAGATCCATCCCAAAGCTTCCCTCAGGGAGTCCAGCAAGCCAGCTAGCCAGCAAGCTCGCCCAGTCAGCCAACGCAGCCAGCCAGCTCCGCCAGTCAGCCAGTGTAGAAAGTCAGGCTGCCAAGCCAGCGCACATCAGCCCTTGCAGTCAACCATTGTAGCCATACCAGCCTTGCTCAGTCAGCTCAGCCAGGCCTCTCTCGAGGCCTGGCTCTCTGTCTGCCTGGCCCGGTCTGCCCCGCCCTGCCTTGCAGCAACAGAACCAGCCTTGCTGGCAAGCCAGCCAGCTCAGAATACGAGCTCAGCAAGCCAGCGCAGCTGGCAAGCACGCAGTTAGTCTAAACCAGTTTCAGACTGGCAGGCCAAGGCAGACAGACAGGAAGACCGAGGCGCCTAGGCAGGCAGACAGGCCAGGAAGGCAACAAAGTGCAGGCAGGGGGACTGTCCGGCCTAAGGCTGCGCTGCAAGGGTTGGAGCCTGGCCAGCTCCTGCTGGTCTAGACTGAGTGGCTGTGGCTGCACAGTAAGGCTGCGGTAACCTAGTCTGGGCTTGCTGCTGCACTGGCTTGCTCAGCTCGCATTCTGAGCTGGCTGGCTTTCCAGAAAGGCTGGTTCTGTTGCTGCAAGGCAGGGCAGGGCAGACCGGGCCAGGCAGACAGAGAGCCAGGCCTCAAGAGAGGCCTGGCTGAGCTGACTGAGCAAGGCTGGTATGGCTGCAATGGCTGACTGCAAGGGCTGATATAATCTGGCTTGGCAGCCTGACTTTCTACACTGGCTGACTGGCGGAGCTGACTGGCTGCGTTGGCTGACTGGGCAGGCTTGCTGGCTAGCTGGCTTGCTGTGCTCCCTGAGGGAAGCTTTGGGATGGATCTCTAGGGGCATCGGCTAGTGTTGAGCCTTCCTATGGCGTCTACCTTGATCTCCGTCCTAAGAAAGAAAGACAGAAAAAGAAAGACACACAAACCCAACTATGCAGCTTCCACCTGAGGAACCGAGACGCGAGAAAAGAACTGAGCGTCACTTGGGATGGTCACAAACTCTCCAACCATACCCACCCCATGTATCTTGGAGTTACACTGGACAGAACACTCTTCTTCAAAAAAACACCTGGAGAACACAAAAGCCACGGTCAACACCCACAATAACATCCTGTGAAAACTAGTGAACTCCCAAGTGGGGCGCAGACCCACAAACAATCCGTGCAACTGCCATGGCCCTGTCTTTCTCTACAGCAGAGTATGCCTGCTCAAGCTGGAGCCGATCACGTCACACCAAATTGGTCGACACAGCCCTAAATGACACCTGTCGCATCATCACGGGATGGGTCAAGACAACACCTGTCCCGTCCGTGCCTTTATGCGCTAGCCGGCACCTCCCCCCGCACATCAGACGACTGTGTAACGCTCAAGATGAATGGAAAACACAGGAGATAGACAGTGAAGTCTGGAATGAAATGATAGAGAACACCTCACACACACAGTTTCCTTTCGTGGCCGTTTACATTCGAGGGTCGCCGGTCTTCTCGAACGGAACAGTTTAACGTCATGCCCAGGACGAAAAGATATAGAGAACACCATAATGACAAATAACAGCAGGAAGGCATGGGCCACAATCCACCGTCTTGGCAAAGACCACACCACCCATAATTCACAACGGTCACAGCAAACTCTGTTGCATCACAACTGGTGTAGGTATTGGATGGAGCCCGCACACCACAGGTATAAGAAAGACGTGATGCAGAGGAGGGAAATGGGTCGGTAGCTCTTCGGGGATAATGGGTCTTTGCCAGGTTTAGGGATTGCAACTACTCCAGCCTTTTTCCAAACAGAAGGGATGGTTTTCTGTGCTATGCATGTGTTCAGCATCCCCACAAGCCAGGTCCTTGCGATAGGTCCCAGGTGCTGTATCATTTCTGCCAGTATGCCATCAATCCCTGCTGCTTTTCCGGGTTTCAACTTTCCCATTGCAGTTTCACGTTCTTCTAAGTCGAAGGGTTTGGTTTGAGGGCTGGCTGATTGTGGTTGGTCTGATACCACTGTGCGATGGTATTCTATGTGGGTCGGTGGCGGTGTTGGTTACAACTGTTGGCCACCAGTTGTGACCAAGACCGCCACCGACCCACAGGAGAATACCATCGCACAGTGGTATCAGACCAACCACAATCAGCCAGCCCTCAAACCAAACCCTTCGACCTAGAAGAACTTGAAACTGCAATGGGAAAGTTGAAACCCGGAAAAGCAGCAGGGATTGATGACCTACTGGCAGAAATGTTACAGCACCTGGGACCCAACGCAAAGACCTGGCTTGTGGGGATGCTGAACACATGCATAGCACAGAAAACCATCCCTTCTGTCTGGGAAAAGGCCAAAGTGGTTGCAATCCCTAAACCTGGCAAAGACCCATTATCCACAAAGAGCTACCGACCCATTTCCCTCTGCATCACCTACAAGGCTATATGAGAAGCTGCTACTCCAACGCCTTGTTGCCACTCATAGATACCAAGCTGACTAAAGACCAAGCTGGTTTCCGTCCCAGCCGCTCCTGTGCTGGACAGAGCTCAACCTCACCCAACACATTGAGGATGGGTTTGAGGGGAAACAAATAACTGGAGCAGCATTCAGAGATCTCTCTGCTGCCTACGACACTGTCCAACACCGCACAATGGTCAGGAAAAGCCTCCTCAACAACAGGCGCTTCTATGTCCAGTTAAATGACCAGAGGAGTAAATGGAAAGCCCAAAATAACGGCCTCCAACAAGGTAGCGTGCTCGCCCCCCTCCTTTTCAATATCTACACAAACGACCAGCCACTACCCAATGCCTAATGCCAGCGTTTCATCTACGCCGACAACCTCTGCATTACGACCCAACAAGCAGACTTCCAGAAGATTGAGTCTGTCCTTGAAAGTGCCCTCCAAGAAATGTCAAGCTACTACAATACAACCACCTGAAACCCAGCCTATAGAGAACACCTCACACACACATAATTTCCTTTCGTGGCCGTTTACATTCGAGGGTCGCTGGTCCTCTCGAACGGAACAGTTTAACGTCATGCCCAGGACGAAAAGATATAGAGAACACCAACATGTCAAATAACAGCAGGAAGGCATGGGCCACAATCCACCGTCTTGGCAAAAACCACACCACCCATAATTCACAACGGTCACAGCAAACTCTGTTGCATCACAACTGGTGTAGGTATTGGATGGAGCCCGCACACCACAGGTATAAGAAAGACGTTCTTTGTTGAAATACTGACAGCGTTTCGATCCATTTGATCTTCATCAGGTCATGTGTACACAAAACATACACTTTTATACTAAGGGAGTGCCCCCATTAAACAATCAAAATACCACATTTTGGTGCCCCTCCCATCACTGCAGGTGTGACACGTCAACCCTGAGTGAGTAGGTGGGGACCCAGACATATTGATGTAAATATAGTCTGTTCAGAAATTGTAGTGCCTCTCATAGAGCTTGTAGGTGATGCAGAGGAGGGAAATGGGTCGGTAGCTCTTCGGGGATAATGGGTCTTTGCCAGGTTTAGGGATTGCAACTACTCCAGCCTTTTTCCAAACAGAAGGGATGGTTTTCTGTGCTATGCATGTGTTCAGCATCCCCACAAGCCAGGTCCTTGCGATAGGTCCCAGGTGCTGTATCATTTCTGCCAGTATGCCATCAATCCCTGCTGCTTTTCCGGGTTTCAACTTTCCCATTGCAGTTTCACGTTCTTCTAAGTCGAAGGGTTTGGTTTGAGGGCTGGCTGATTGTGGTTGGTCTGATACCACTGTGCGATGGTATTCTATGTGGGTCGGTGGCGGTGTTGGTTACAACTGTTGGCCACCAGTTGTGACCAAGACCGCCACCGACCCACAGGAGAATACCATCGCACAGTGGTATCAGACCAACCACAATCAGCCAGCCCTCAAACCAAACCCTTCGACCTAGAAGAACTTGAAACTGCAATGGGAAAGTTGAAACCCGGAAAAGCAGCAGGGATTGATGACCTACTGGCAGAAATGTTACAGCACCTGGGACCCAACGCAAAGACCTGGCTTGTGGGGATGCTGAACACATGCATAGCACAGAAAACCATCCCTTCTGTCTGGGAAAAGGCCAAAGTGGTTGCAATCCCTAAACCTGGCAAAGACCCATTATCCACAAAGAGCTACCGACCCATTTCCCTCTGCATCACCTACAAGGCTATATGAGAAGCTGCTACTCCAACGCCTTGTTGCCACTCATAGATACCAAGCTGACTAAAGACCAAGCTGGTTTCCGTCCCAGCCGCTCCTGTGCTGGACAGAGCTCAACCTCACCCAACACATTGAGGATGGTTTTGAGGGGAAACAAATAACTGGAGCAGCATTCAGAGATCTCTCTGCTGCCTACGACACTGTCCAACACCGCACAATGGTCAGGAAAAGCCTCCTCAACAACAGGCGCTTCTATGTCCAGTTAAATGACCAGAGGAGTAAATGGAAAGCCCAAAAGAACGGCCTCCAACAAGGTAGCGTGCTCGCCCCCCTCCTTTTCAATATCTACACAAACGACCAGCCACTACCCAATGCCTAATGCCAGCGTTTCATCTACGCCGACAACCTCTGCATTACGACCCAACAAGCAGACTTCCAGAAGATTGAGTCTGTCCTTGAAAGTGCCCTCCAAGAAATGTCAAGCTACTACAATACAACCACCTGAAACCCAACCTATAGAGAACACCTCACACACACATAATTTCCTTTCGTGGCCGTTTACATTCGAGGGTCACTGGTCCTCTCGAACGGAACAGTTTAACGTCATGCCCAGGACGAAAAGATATAGAGAACACCAACATGTCAAATAACAGCAGGAAGGCATGGGCCACAATCCACCGTCTTGGCAAAAACCACACCACCCATTATTCACAACGGTCACAGCAAACTCTGTTGCATCACAACTGGTGTAGGTATTGGATGGAGCCCGCACACCACAGGTATAAGAAAGACGTTCTTTGTTGAAATACTGACAGCGTTTCGATCCATTTGATCTTCATCAGGTCATGTGTACACAAAACATACACTTTTATACTAAGGGAGTGCCCCCATTAAACAATCAAAATACCACATTTTGGTGCCCCTCCCATCACTGCAGGTGTGACACGTCAACCCTGAGTGAGTAGGTGGGGACCCAGACATATTGATGTAAATATAGTCTGTTCAGAAATTGTAGTGCCTCTCATAGAGCTTGTAGGTGATGCAGAGGAGGGAAATGGGTCGGTAGCTCTTCGGGGATAATGGGTCTTTGCCAGGTTTAGGGATTGCAACTACTCCAGCCTTTTCCTAAACAGAAGGGATGGTTTTCTGTGCTATGCATGTGTTCAGCATCCCCACAAGCCAGGTCCTTGCGATAGGTCCCAGGTGCTGTATCATTTCTGCCAGTATGCCATCAATCCCTGCTGCTTTTCCGGGTTTCAACTTTCCCATTGCAGTTTCACGTTCTTCTAAGTCGAAGGGTTTGGTTTGAGGGCTGGCTGATTGTGGTTGGTCTGATACCACTGTGCGATGGTATTCTATGTGGGTCGGTGGCGGTGTTGGTTACAACTGTTGGCCACCAGTTGTGACCAAGACCGCCACCGACCCACAGGAGAATACCATCGCACAGTGGTATCAGACCAACCACAATCAGCCAGCCCTCAAACCAAACCCTTCGACCTAGAAGAACTTGAAACTGCAATGGGAAAGTTGAAACCCGGAAAAGCAGCAGGGATTGATGACCTACTGGCAGAAATGTTACAGCACCTGGGACCCAACGCAAAGACCTGGCTTGTGGGGATGCTGAACACATGCATAGCACAGAAAACCATCCCTTCTGTCTGGGAAAAGGCCAACGTGGTTGCAATCCCTAAACCTGGCATAGACCCATTATCCACAAAGAGCTACCGACCCATTTCCCTCTGCATCACCTACAAGGCTATATGAGAAGCTGCTACTCCAACGCCTTGTTGCCACTCATAGATACCAAGCTGACTAAAGACCAAGCTGGTTTCCGTCCCAGCCGCTCCTGTGCTGGACAGAGCTCAACCTCACCCAACACATTGAGGATGGGTTTGAGGGGAAACAAATAACTGGAGCAGCATTCAGAGATCTCTCTGCTGCCTACGACACTGTCCAACACCGCACAATGGTCAGGAAAAGCCTCCTCAACAACAGGCGCTTCTATGTTCAGTTAAATGACCAGAGGAGTAAATGGAAAGACGAAAAGAACGGCCTCCCACAAGGTAGCGCGCTCGCCCCCCTCCTTTTCAATATCTAAACAAACGACCAGCCACTTGAAACCCAACCCATCAAAAACCCAACTATGCAGCTTCCACCTGAGGAACCGAGACGCAAAAAAAGAACTGAGCATCACAAACTCTCAAACCATACCCACCCCATGTAACTTGGAGTTACACTGGACAGTTTAACGTCATGCCCAGGACGAAAAGTTATAGAGAACACCAACATGACAAACCCTACACTTAAACCCTCTATATTTAATAAAAAACAATTCTGGACAGGAATCCTGTATTGCAGGGGTGCCCAAAAGGTACATTGTGATCTACCAGTAATCACAAAGGCTGTGCAGGTAGACCATATGGCATGCCCCTGTATATAATCTATCACTTGAATTAAGGTGACTTGACACCAGCTCAAATGTTGCACACAAACATCAGTAGCAAAAGTACAAAGTTATTGTGGCAGTAATAATTGCTATAGTGTGTGTTCAGTAACAGGAATATTCCTGTCTCTCCAGCTCTTTAATAAATAGAAAAGGGTTTAATCAGGAGTTGTAGTAGCCACAGGATAATCTAAGCGGTGGATATTGCTCTTGTCTTCATGTCTTTATGTATGTAAATTGTCTTGTTGTTTGTGTCAAATGCGTGTATATGTGTTCTGCATATACTTGGCTGCTGTGTTGCAAGATAATGGGAGTTACTGATACTATGGGAGTGAATGGGAGTGAAAGGGAGGTACTGTTACTATGGGACTGATACTATGGGAGTGCATGGGAGTGGATGGGAGTGAATGGGAGGTATTGTTACTATGGGACTGATACTATTTGAGTGAATGGGAGTGAATGGGAGGTACTGTTACTATGGGACTGATACGATGAGAGTGAATGGGACTGAATGGGGTGTACTGTTACTATGTGACTGAATGGGAGTGAATAAAAGTGAATGGGAGTGAATGGGACTGAATGAGAGGTACCGTTACTATGGGACTGTCACTCCCATTCAGAGTGAAAGGGAGTGAATGGGAGGTACTGTTACTATGGGACTGTGTTTAACAAAAAACTGGAGAGACCGGGAGACCTCTGTTACTGAACAAACACTATAGCAATGATTTTGTCACAATATAGAGCTATTTAACACTGTTACTGAACACACACTATAGCAATGATTACTGTCACACTATAGAGCTATTTAACACTGTTACTGAACACACACTATAGCAATGATTACTGTCACACTATAGAGCTATTTAACACTGTTACTGAACACACACTATAGCAATGATTACTGTCACACTATAGAGCTATTTAACACTGTTACTGAACACACACTATAGCAATGATTACTGTCACACTATAGAGCTATTTAACACTGTTACTGAACACACACTATAGCAATGATTACTGTCACACTATAGAGCTATTTAACACTGTTACTGAACACACACTCTATAGCAATGATTACTGTCACAATACAGAGCAATTTAATTTAGGTAACCAAATTGACCCCAATAGTAGATCTTTACACTCTCAATAGTTCAATTGTTGTTAAGCATCTGCTTAATTTCCAAAAAACTACACAATTAGAGAATGTAGAAGATTGCTACTTTTGATCCTTGGATTTTATAATGCTGATTGTAGCATAGCGATAGTGGTTAGTGACTGAGCTTTGTTAACATGAGTGCCCGGGATCGTTTCCCACCAATTTCAAAGAATGTTTGTTGCTTCGTGCCAATTTTCACAGAATGTTTGTCCTTTTACCTACCAGACAATACTCTTCTCACCTCTAGTCGATTATTTATTCAGCGTTTGAGCCACGGACCAACATTTGAGGCCATCTAGTCTCTCAGACCCATTTGAGCCACTGACCACCATTGTGAGAGTCTATTAATGTGAAATGGTGGTCCGTGGCTCAAACATGTTATCACTTTTGAAGTTACTTGTTGTGTTTAGATATGTAAATACTACTCTTTAAAGCCGTGTTTCGGTAGTCGAGTGGGTACTGTCGACGGTTAGTAAACATTGAGGCCGGGCATAGTTGTTTATAAACCTTCGACACTAACCATTCGGCTACTGAAACACTGTTTTACAGTTTCGTACAAACATCATATATAAACATCATAACAAGTAACTTCAAGTGATAGACGTTTGAACACACAAACAACAACAGCGTTAAGTATTAAATAACATTTATCACTTACTTGCTCCGAAGACCGATGGTGACGTGGCACTTCCAAACAAACACTGACCAAACCTACCTCCACGCGTCTCTTCCGTATTTGAGGGCGGCGGCACTTCCTTCCGGTGTGAGGCCACGCCCGCGAGATTTAACCGGGAATCTATTGTAGTCATATTGTAGTCATATTGCCCCTACGTTACATCCGGGTCCCTTGGTCCCATCCGCTTCTAATGCAAAATAGCTACATATGAACGCGTGAATCTTTTTTTTTTTTTACAATAACGTTATTTGTCAGAAAGGAAGCCATTGAGGGTTAAAATGGGTCTTAATGCTTCCAACTCATATAACTGTCACCAACAACACTTTTAATGATATTACATGAAGCAGACAGCCCTGTGATGAAACCTTTAGCATTACACTGTGGTTAATACGTTTTTATTCACAATGGAATGTTATTGTACTCTTAATATATCATGGTGTAGCACAGCACAGTAGATTCATATTTCAATCGATCTGGGATGTTAAAATTGTGCAAAACTCTGTTCAATGAATGGCCTCTTCTGCTACATTAAAATTACTAAACATTAAACGTTACTTATACCTGTTATTGAGACTCCTATAGAGCATGTTGACATGGATAGCTTGGTTAGTAGTATCTCTGTTAGTTAATGCAGTTTGATTGATTCAATTAATAGCCTATTTTATTAGACAAAAATGTAGAACAGTAGTGTCATAGAGTGGAAAATGCCATTTGGTTTAATGTCACAGAATGCAGTGCCACGTAGAGCAGCATGATAAATGGTTAACTTTATAGTGTGTTCAAAAATGGCAGATCTGCAAGTTCAGTGTCTTGAATGAGATGTGCTGTGAGTTTGCATATCTGCTATTGTCCAGCATAGGACCGTTGCACAGTGAAGTATAGACAAGGCTTTAGGATTTATAAGTCGTTTTTAGAATATAATAGAATATTCACTCCAGTGAATAGCATTTATCCATTTAGATAACTTTTTGATGTTATTTAATTACTTATTTTTACACAGAAACATAATGTGTGTCTTTACAATAACTGTAATGTAATAATAATACTAATAATGTAATGTAATAATTATTAATTAAATAACCTTATTTTATTCTGAAGGCAACCGGATGTCTTAAATTAGCTAGCTCTCAGAGGAAGTTCTAAATTAGCTCAAAAGACGGAGCCAAAACATTGCATGCAGAGCGCCATGATTGTAGTTTATTTATGGTTTAGAGCTCCGCCCCCAAAACGCCACATCAGTACAGTAGAGTAGAATGTAGATGGTCCAAAGCAGGTTAGAAAAAGTTCTACTGTATAAAATAAACTTCACTGGAGAAATTTCGAAACTTCAAAATTATTCTACTCCATACATGAGAAGGATCTCAAATGCAAATAGTATAGACCTACTTCTACTCCACTACAATTATTTGACAACTTTACTTATAGGCTGGTGTAAAGCTTTTTTTTGATTTTTTATTATTATAATTTATTACAAAACGCATAGGCCTACATTAACCACTTCGGCCATTTGAAAATATCCAATGCAAGGTCACAATGGGTTGCAAAATATACATTTTATACATTTGAAAACTTGAAATGTGACATTCTACATGAGTAGGCCTACTTTTAACTGATAACATAACATCTTATGAGCTTATATAATATAAGCTCATGTGCTTTAACTCGAATACAAATTTGACTGACCAACTTATCGGTACCCTTATAGTAGCCTATGAGTAATATTTGAGTAGACTATAGGGCCTAGAGTGAAGAGTCTAGGGCTAGGCTATACTTTGACTGAACTACTGGGGTTACATATTATGTCCACCACTGGCTGTTAGTGACTGTCTCTCTGAACTGAACATAATTCACCTATGGATGATTGTAATTGTCTTGACTTTAATTTTAGTCCAAGCGAGTCATTTATTTTGGCCAGAGTCGACTTATAATGATAACATTGATGTAATATCATGATAACATTGATGTAATATCAGGTGAATGGTTAAAAGGTCATCCCTTTGTTAATTGTCTGGTAAATATATATAATAGCCCTAGTAGCTTCTGAAGAGTGAGTCAATATGCAGCATGCTTTGCCTATACAATACTGCCCCCAAGTGGACGAGTTTTGAAATACAAGCTAGTCACTGCAGTAGCGGATTGATTGATTGATTAATTTGAAATATGTTACGTATTAACAGTTTGCAGAATTACAGTACATTTCAAGCACAAACTCAATACAAAGACTGTTAACTGTGAGTGGACGACCCAATTAAGCATTACACTTGTTTACAAGAGGGTCCACCATGTTCAATTAATCAAAACATTTAGAGACGTACAAATAGTCACTTCTATATAGTAAAAGAACAGAACAGGAATTCATCATAAAGGAGGTAAAAAGGGAAAAGAAACATATACAGTGAGGGGAAAAAGGTGGGGGGGATTCAGATTTTACGGGGGCCAGGTGCCCTTAATTGATTTCTCCTAGATAAATTCATGGACAAGCAAGCAGCAGCCAGACGGTAGCCTACACATAGCCACACAAGTCTACTGAAAGTCTGAAACTAGTTACTACATTACTCATCAATAACTGAAGTCAAGATAGTAATGATAACAATAACTTATATCAGAATGATTCTCGGAGATAATTACATTATCTTCGTAATTGAATTTAATACAGACAAGCCCCAACTCGCAAAGGGGAGTTACCATACACATACAGACAAGCCCCAACTCGCAAAGGGGAGCGAGTTGGGGCTTGTCTGCTGTAACCAACCATCACTATAGGCTAGATTGAATAATCTATATTCAAGATAGCCTATAATATTATGTAACTTGCTTGCATTTAGCGGTTCGGAACAGACCAGATAAGAGGATTGATTAAGTGGGTGGAACATTTTTCATTTTATTTATTTTAATTTTAAATATCTCTCGAATTATTTTATAATTCGAGAGATATTTAAAGTTGAGCAAAGTCCTTCTGTCTTTTATTTTTATTGAATAAATTTTATTTTTTATTCTACCCAGCCATTATAGGGTGCTGTACGGTAGAATAGCCTCAGTAGACTACAATCATCATCATCATCATCATCACCAGTCCCCCTCGCCCCTCCCTCCTAAACCAAGGAGCAGATGGACAGTCGAGCACAGATGGCGCGTGAGGAGAACGACACAGTCCGTCTCACGTGACTTTGGCTCGCTTGGAGGAGAGTGAACGAGTGCCACACAGGCACACACACACTACACAGGCACACACAAACACACCGCATCATGGCTGCGGAAGATGCGGCCGCCCGGTGCCGAAGCACCGGAGGAGCCCCGTCGTCGTCGTCGTCCTTCCTCCTCCTCCCCCGGGGCCGGGGCCGGGGGGCTCCCCTCTCCCTCTCCCTCTGGCTGCTGCTCCTCCTGCTCGCGGCGGCGGCGCCGCCTGCCCGCGGCCGCATGCTCGGCTTCCGCCCGGAGGAGACCGGCGAAGAGCTGTCCGTGGAGAACGGGGTGCTGAAAGCCACCGAGGGCACCCGCTTCATGCTGCGCGTTTACTACTCCTCCGCGTCGCCGCCCAAGCAGAAGACCAACCGCACCGGCGCCGCGTCCGGGTCCGGGTCCTCCGCGGCCGCCGCGGCGGCGGGGGCTCGCGCCAACAACGCCGCGCCCTGGATCGCCTTCATTGAGGAGCCGAGTCCCGGGAGAGAGGGCCAGGTGCACCCGAAGAGGAACCTGTGCATGGACAAGCACTCCCGGACGTCGGACATCGAGGTGATGGGCTCCTTCCGCTCGGCCTCGAGCCAGAACTCCGTGCTGGTGGAGCTCATCGCCAAGGACCTCCGGAGGGGGGAGAAGATCAAGCACTACTCCATGTGCGCCTTCGACGGCTCCAAGTGGGAGCACTACCGCACGCGGGACTTCTGGGTGGCGGTGGTGGAGCGCTCGTCGGCGCCGGACCTGTGGCTGCAGGTCAGTGTTCATTTTGTTGACTAGAGTAAGACTAGACAATAACAGAAGACTATAGGAATTAAGCCCAAAACCGCAGTACCAAACCAAAGGGGCTGGGTCCCCATGCAACTCATCGGCGACCAATATTGTTGTTGTTTGGGCCATTGAATTGAACCAGTTGAATCACTTGGGTCGACGTGCAACAGGACATATCATCACACCCCTGGGACGAACGCTAAAACCGTCTCGACCCTTTGGTGTGGTTTGGGCTAGAGCTAGACTAAATGATGTGTTATTCAAAAGACTAAGACTATCTTCTCTGGCAAAATTAACATTGCATTTTAAGACTATAAGACTAAAGACTAAAGATTTGATATTCAGCTGACGACTAGATTTAAGCCCTATAACCACACCAAATCGTCAAGAGACGGTTTTAGCTGTTGACTCCTTCCAACCGTCTGTTTGGACCCAAGGAGTTGCATGATGACCCTTTGGTGTGGCTAGGGGCTTAAGACTAAAACATTTAAGAAGACTAAATAGGACTACTAAATGGTGTGTTATTCAAAAGACTTAAATCCAACATCTGGCTGTGAAAACATTGAACACTGTTTGTCGGGCAGGTGCTGGTGTCGGTGCTGCTGCTGGGCCTGTCGGCGCTGTTCAGCGGCCTCAACCTCAGCCTGCTGGCGCTGGACCCCGTGGAGCTGCAGGTGCTGCAGAACAGCGGCACGGCCGCCGAGCAGAGCCACGCGCGCAAGATCGAGTCGGTGCGCCGCCACGGCAACTACGTGCTGTGCACGCTGCTGCTGGGCAACGCGCTCATCAACGCCTCGCTGGCCGTGTGGACGTGCCAGATCCTGGGCATGACGTGGCTCTCCACGGTGGCGTGCGCCTTCGGCATCTTCTTCGTCGGCGAGATCCTGCCGCAGTCGGTGGCGTCGCGCCACGGCCTGGCCATCGCCTCGCGGAGCATCTGGCTGACGCGGCTGCTCATGGTGCTCTCCTTCCCCATCTCCTACCCCATCAGCAAGCTGCTGGACCTCTTCCTGCAGCAGGAGATCTCCAACTTCTACACGCGCGAGAAGCTGCTGGAGATGCTGCGCGTCACCGACCGCTACAACGACCTGGTGAAGGAGGAGCTCAACATCATCCAGGTACGGCGTGGTGTGTGTGGTGGTGATTCTGTGTTGATTTTGTGTATGTCTTTAAATGTTTTGATTAATTGAAAATGGAGGACGCTGATGTAAACAAGCCTTAGTGCTTTTTCTGGTTTTATCCTTGACCTGTACCTTCCCTTGAACTGCACCCATTCTGCAATCTGTTAAATACAAATTTAAATTAATCAATCAATTTCGTCGACTAAAACTATGAAGGAAAAATGTTCGTCTGTGACCTTTTTTCACTGACGAGACCTAAAAGTAGGCTAAAAACAAAATAAAACTAAGCTATGATGACTAAAGACTAAATAATATATTGACAATTTTTGTCAACAAAGGGACTAGTGGAGAAGAGATCAATCCAGTAGAACAGTAAAGGACAAGTCATTTTTTAGTTTGGTTATGCTGGAGTGCTGGAGTATAAAAAGAGCAGTTCTACAAGCTCACAGCACACTGCAGCGTAGATCGGCTATTTTCAGCATGCAACCAAGTGTAAAATAAGTCATTTAGGTCGCCACCAAGGCCTGGCCAAATACATTGTCGTTCTATAGACGCATCTATAGATTTAGTCGACTAAAATCCTATGATATTTAGTCGACTAAAACTAGACGAAAACCTCAAACATTTCATATGACTAAAACTAAATGGAAAAATCAATCAAAAGACTATGACTAAAACATAATCTGAGGCCCCTGCATTTCCACCGAGGTTGAACTGGTTCAGTTCTTTTCCCCAGCCTAATATTATTGAACCAGAGTGTTTCCGCTGAAAATGTTTCAGAACCCTAAAAGTTGGTTCGGAACTGCAACCAAAATGTTTGTCCTAATCAACACTGCCCCTCTGCACGCACCACGCAGGGCGCGCTGGAGCTCCGCACCAAGACGGTGGAGAACGTGATGACGCCGATCAGCGACTGCTTCATGCTGGCGCTGGACGCCGTGCTGGACTTCAACACCATGTCGGAGGTGATGCGGAGCGGCTACACGCGCATCCCCGTGTTCGAGAGCGACGAGCGCTCCAACATCGTGGACATCCTGTTCGTCAAGGACCTGGCGTTCGTGGACCCGGACGACTGCACGCCGCTCAAGACCGTCACGCAGTTCTACAAGCACCCGCTGCACTGCGTGTTCAACGACACCAAGCTGGACGCCATGCTGGAGGAGTTCAAGAAAGGTAGGGAGGGAGGCTCTTCAAAACGTTGTCTGTGTGTGTGTGCTTCTCAGACGTTTTGAGGGGCGCTAGTAGCTCCTTATGCCCAGCTTTGTGTGTTTTGTGTACCTCATAGCATAATAATGATTTGATAGGCTCAGCACCCCAAAGCAATGATTTGATTGGCTGAGCATGTATTGAGGTTAAAAAGTGAGGACAGAAAAGTGACGGACGCAAATTGTGATTGGCCGCGTGAGATGACGTATGATGATAAGAGCGCCCCTCACTTCACACGGGTGTGATCTTTTATTTATTTCAAGGACTCCGGACTGAGTGTGTGTACATTTGTACACGCTCAGTTACAGACCTGTAAGGGAATATTTTGGACCCAGCCCAAGGACCCCCACTTTGAGAACCTGCATGTTGGTTGTTGCGTCCTGTTCCGGAGCATGTACTGTATACATACTGTAGGCCAAACACCTGAATGAATACATCATTGATTCATGTGTCATTTGTTCCATGTGATAATGGAATATCTGAACCAATATAGGCTACATTTGTCAGGAGGAGTACATAGATTAATTGAAGATGATTTTCACTTCAGGGTTGTTCCAAAACTAACCTACATAATGATGATATTGGTATTCATCTGATCTGGTATTGATTCACTCAAAGTATTAGCCCTGAAAGGTTTATTAGGAGTTTGAGGTGACTGGATTCAATTCTGTGCATGTGTCAATGAGTAATAATGTAACCCATGATGATGCATAGCATATTTAAAACAAATCAATCAATCAATCAACCAATCAATCATTACCAAACACTGATACAATGTGGGATATAGTGTTAATCAGTGAGGTTAAAAGTTTTTGGCTGGGGACCCCCAGAAATGCTTTGGGCCATGTCTCGCAACCCCCGCCCTGCCCCCCCTCCCCACCACTAACCAATACAAACTGACTGCAAGAATAACCTTAATAATAGAGAAAAGATATAATAAATGAATACTGAAAACCAGATTTAATCGTTAAGGAAAGTTTATGCATGCACCACGTACTATGTATTGTAAACTCTTAATTTCCATTTTCCAGCCATTCAGTTGCTATATATGTATATATAATTTTTATTATTTATTTTTGTTAATAATTTGAGGACCCCCCCCCCCCCAGAGGGGTCACGACCCACAGGTTGAGAGAACCCCTGTGATAGAGAGAATGACAATGGGATGGATGTTGCATGGTGTGGAAAATAAATGAAAGCACAAAGTCGAACACTAAAGCATAACAAAAGAGAACTGGGTGGAGAGATATATTCAGAGAGAGAGAGTCTACAGGGAGAGGAGGTGACCTGCATCTGTGGTTCCCTGACTCCACATGGCACATGGTGGTGTCACACCAGTCCCTCAGATGACATCAGGGACTGGTGTGACACCACCATGTGCCATTCATGCCTATTCATGGCATGACTCTGCAGGAGGAGGATAGCCATCTGTAGGGTCACATTCCCACCTAATACTTCGGTAGACTCGATGCGAATGGGCGGAGAAGTTGGGATTCTTGCATATTTAATTTGCTGTGGTTTGCCTTCACACACCGTCATCCGCAGCAATTGGAAACGCAGCAGGGGGGACCTTTTTTTTTTTTAAGATATTTTTTTTGCGGCTTACGCCTTTTATTGATTTTTGAAGGGACAGACAGTAGGCTGACAGGAAACGGGAGAGAGATGGGGGGATGACATGCAGTAAAGGCCGTGTCGGGTCCGGGAGTCGAACCCGCGGCACACTGCGACTGGATTACCAGTCCGGTGCCCAGACCGTTACGCTACGGCCTGGGCCAACAGGGGGGGGGGGGACCTTTATCAATGTGTTCCATTAATAAACCAGCCTAAACAGTGACATCTATGGTGATAGAATTATACTCATAATGTGCATGTGTCGTCTGGGACTGGATCATTTCAATTCGATCAGGGCTTCAGTCTCCTCATTCGACCACGTCTATCCACAGTAACGGGACATCTTTGTCAGCTCCTCACCCGCCACATTGTTTGCTTAATTTCCTTTATTTGCTGCGGATTGCATTCCCACCTGCACCGAATCTAAATCAGGTGCGTTTGGAAGCGAAGCGAAACCCCCGGTTTTGGTCGAAGTAGAATGCGGTTCTTTGATGCGCATTAGGATTCGAATGATGCTTCACACCTGTCAAACGAAGCAAATTTTCCGACAATGTGCAGCAGGATTCGTTTTAATCGCAGTAAAGCTTTCTGGTGTGAATGTCGTCTTAGAGTAGTGGTTCTCAATCTCAAACCGTTTTGATTTCAAGGACTTTAAGGGTCCAATTATTGATTACTATCAATAATTTAGCTGGAGGCCTCCAGTCCTCAAGGACCCTTGGTTAGGGTGACCAGATCCTGTTCATTTGAGGGACAGAAGTATCACTTGTGTGGGACGGGGATGGGGGGACGGGACGGGGTTAGCAACTTATTACTGAAGTATATGCCTTGATATCATAGTATATGTCATCATATTCATGTTAATTTTACATGCTTAAAAACACATCTTGCAGGAATTGAGAAAGCCAACTATTACGGGACTATCTATTAGCATATTGGCATTTGAACACTGCTTGCCTGCCAGTCACAATGTGGGACAGGGTCTCAATTTGTGGGACGCCTGAAAAGTCTTGGAAATGAGGGTCTCACGCAAAAGGGGACATCTGGTGGTTCGTGGACCCCACTTTGAGGACCACTGTTGTGGTTAGTTAGTTGATAATGGATAGTTTTCCTAGTTTTCTCTCAGTTAGGGCCCTAGATCTCTCTCAGTCAGGCCTTACACTTGCAGCTCTATTGAGCCTGTACAAGGCAGAGGCAGAATAAACCCAATTAGTCGGTCGTTGGTTACCACGGAGACATGCATTTGAGATGCCGCTTTTGTGTGAAGCTGTAGTGTGATCAAGTAGTAGGGCGTTAATTTACGGAAATAACAGAAACAGTTGAATTATGGAGGTTTCTGCCCGACAGCAACAGCATAATACTGCTAACGTTTTCAGGAGGCTTATTTGATGACCAGTTTAAAGACCAGTCCACTTTTGCTATCATAAAGACCTCTTACTTTTACTTTCTCTCCTCTTGATTCTAAAAAAAAAGAGCTTGGATCTCTTCTTTGTTTCTTCAGTGTTTGTTCCTGCAGATCCTAGCCTCACCACGACATTTGTTGTACTTACTACTTTTATCTCATTTAAAACGATCCCTGGGTAATAAGACTTATATGCCTTAAAGCATTATCATTATACTTGCCCTCTATAACTAAAAACAGAAATGAAAAACACCTTTAAATATTGTATTTATGTTTTTCAATTCACTGAATATAAGCCGCTCCCATTGCAAGTTGACGATGTCATATGTCCATCAGTCCATGTGTGTGTCCAGCCTGTGGAATTTATGGAATCCATGTGCTATAAATAAAATAAATCACACGTGTCTGAAGTGAGTGGCGCTCTCATCACCATACATCACATTCCATGCTCAGCCAATCAAATAATCACAAATGTCATTCTGGCCAATCACTTTTGGCGTCTTCACTTTTCTGCCCTCACTTTTATCCTCAATATGTACTTTGCTCAGCTAATCAAATCATCGCTATAGGGTGATCAGCCAATCAAATCATTGTGTTTGTGTTCACACAAACCCTAAAAGCTGAGTATAGGAGGGCGTGGCGCGCCTTCCTAAGGTTCATATGAGCATCAAAACTATATTTTTAAATATGTTTTGAGGGGCACTAGCCCCTCCTATGCCCAGCTTTTTCTGTTTGCGTGAACACAAACACAATGATTTGATTGGCTGATCACCCTATAGCGATGATTTGATTGGCTGAGCAAAGTACATATAATATTGAGGAGAAAAGTGAGGGCAGAAAAGTGAAGACGCCAAAAGTGATTGGCCGGAATGACATTTGTGATGATTTGATTGGCTGAGCATGGAATGTGATGTATGATGATCTATGATGAGATGAGAGCGCCCCTCACTTCACATGAGTGTTATTTCTAACACATAACAATTTTTATTGGCACAATCCATACGACTGGACCACACATGGGCAAATGACATCATCAACTGGCGAGAGGAGTTTTCTACTTACTATTGAGTGAAAGATGAACAATTTCATATTTCATATTTCAACATATTAAAGGTGTTTTTAATTAAGTATAATGTATTAAGGCATATAAGTCTTTTCAGCCAGGGATCCTTTTAACCTTTTTCCTTTGTTGTTTGTTACTCAAAAAGTTGCTTTTCCTCAGCACCACTGTCAGGGTGCCGTTGAGCAAGTAACTCGAAGGCATCGAATATGCTTTAGTTCAAGGCATTAATGTGTTCATATCAAGTATGAGCACGTGGCACTTACTGAAGAGCACAGTGCAATCTCATCTAACCTGCCCTGAATAAACTAGAAATACCGTTGTATGCCTTCCCCAGCCAGCTGCAGTTTTATGTCTGCCCAGACGTATATATAGCCTAGTAGTATAATGTAGTGCGGTTGGTTCTGAACCTTTTTAGGCTGCAACCTTTTTTTGGGCGGACCCCCTGGAACCCCCTCCGAAGGACCCCTCCGGGGGTCCTTGGACCCTACTTTGAGAACCAATACTCAAAAGGGTTAAAAGAGGTGGGGTTCCCAGCGGCCAATCACAGACCAGACATACCCCGGCTGGGTGTTGTGCAGAGAGCAGAGGCAGAGTCAGCGTTCTGTAGTCTGCAGGGTCTGCACTGAGTGAGGACATGGAGACAGGAAGGTAAACACTAGAGGACACCTTCACATGGGCTGAGCTGTGAGCTCTGCCTCTCTCTCTGTGTCTCCTTCCCTTACTTCACTCCTTCACACACGCACGCACGCACGCACACACACGCGCACACACGCACGCACGCACACACACACTTTGAATGCTTAGCTCAGTAAAAAATATAAGGAGGATGTTTCTTACAATGGCCCCTCTTCTGCCTCCCTTCCCCTTCCCTCCCTCTCCCTCGCTCTCTCTCTCTCTCTCGCTCTCGCCACCTCCATTCTTAGCCCTGTCTCCCTCTTTTGTTTCATTCCCCACCTTCCTCTCCATATACTTCTCCTTTTCTCGTTCTCCTTCTCAACACATTTCCTGAATCCTTCTCTTCCTTTCCCCCACCTGTTCATGCTTACGGCTTTGATTGATTCAAACATGAATGAAAACAGTGTGAGGGCCGTTCAAGACAATTCAATGTGCTTTCTTTTTGTTTAAACGTAAACATTAAGCAAGGAAAACACAATAATAAAAAGTATAAGATGACATTAGGTTGCCTGAAACAAAACAAGTAAAAATGTATAGATACAGTTACAGTGCAGTGGGGGAGAATAACTCAATCAATGGCAGCAGCAAACTGCAACAGTCTTTAGTTGTGTTTGAAAAGAAATAAGATTGGCAGCAGACCTGCAGTTTTCTGGGAGTGTTTTCCAGGTATGTGATGCATGAAAGCTAAATGCTGCTTCACCCACGTCTATTTTTGGTTGTAGGGGCAGAAAGCAGACCTTTTGCCAGATGACCCGAGAGGTCTGGATGGTTCATGATATCGTAAATAAAGAATACAAAAAATCTTTATTTCCGAGACCTGGGGTTCCGCAGCCAATACATTGTGTCGGACCTACACATAATAAACGTGTAGGTCCTCGACAGGAAATAGTTTGAGAACCACTGCTCTACTTTGCCACCCAGAATACCAGGTCTGCGGCACCAAAATGGGTTACAACAACAACAACCCCATTATGTTTGGGAACCTCCTTCTGTCCGCTTGTACTGTACCGTGTGTGCCTCTCCTCCTTTCCTCTGTCCTTGTCACCATACATACAGCATCAAATATCCACTGCCATCTGGCCTGTGTTCACAATACACACGGTAGACGTTTTATGTCCAATCAGAGAGTAACTAAATTAACACTCATGTTCATATTCGTCATCACTACAAGGTCTCGACGCAGTCAGACCAATGCCGGGTACATAGCCCTTCACAGGTGTTGATACTTGATTGATACAGAATTATACTGACTGAGTCAGACTGACTGTGTTTAAAGTGGTACCACGTCCTTCCTTTCGTACAGTAGCGAGCTGCAGACTGCTGGTACATGGAAAAGTTCAACAACAGAACCGCAGAACTCATGTTTAGTGAGTTTCCTGATAATAATCCCTCCGTGTGTGTGTGTGTGTGTGTGTGTGTGTGTGTGTGTGTGTGTGTGTGTGTGTGTGTGTGTGTGTGTGTGTGTGTGTGTGTGTGTGTGTGTGTGTGTATGTGTGTGTGTGTGTGTGTGTGTGTGTGTGTGTGTGTGTGTGTGTGCGTGTGTGTGTATACAGAAAAAATATCTAATCCTATCGCCTACTGTATCAAAGATAACAGCAAACATCCATAGTGATGGTGTTTAAGGGTTTTTAGCGAGAGCTTGTCATGAATGGCAATAGTAGAGCATTTGTTGAACCCTCATTGCATTCAAATAATCTAATAACCATATTTCAGTGTATTAGTGACAGGCTGTGGAGCAATTCCAACAATTTACAATGTTCGCATTTAGCGAACGTGCCACGTGTCATGAGCTTATAGATCGGCTGTTGTTTTTTTTTCTATGTCACCTGTAATGACATGCCCAAGAAGGATGGCAGGTTGAAGTGGTTAATGCTTCTCTCTTCCCCCTCCCTGTGTACTATAGCGAAGAGTGACCCATTTAGCCATATCCACAGCACTGCCAGAATAGTGTCTGTCAGCGTGTGTGTGTTTGTGTGTGTGTGTGTGTGTGTGTGTGTGTGTGTGTGTGTGTGTGTGTGTGTGCGTGCGTGCAGTAAAGTGTTAGTGAGGTAGTAGTTGGCAGTCAGAGTGGGCAGCAGAGAAAGCAATTTGGGGGGGGGGGGGGGGGCTGTGGCCAGAGGGACAAGGATCCTTTGTGTGTGCGTGTGTGTGTGTGTGTGTGTGTGTGTGTGTGTGTGTGTGTGTGTGTGTGTGTGTGTGTGTGTGTGTGTGTGTGTGTGTGTGCGTGCGTGCGTGCGTGCGTGCGTGCGTGCGTGCGTGCGTGCGTGCGTGTACGGCATGCGTGTACTGTGTACATGCGCGCCGCGTGTATGCATGTGTGAAGCATCGACTGTGAGTTATGTAATGAACGAATGATGAATAATAGACACCAGCTGCAGTCTGCAGCCTCCCCCCACCTTTCTGTCTGACGTCTGCACACACACACACACACACACACACACACACGCACACATACGGTACATGTGCGCATGTGCACTGCACACACACAGCCCGTATCCTCCCTAAAGCGTATACCGTGCCATCTTCCTTCGGTGACATCTCTCTTACATTTGGACTAGAGTGCATTGTTATCCTGCCCCCAGCCAGGACGGCGTGTCCAAAATGCTTTTGTTTCACAAATATCTCTGCGCAGGTTTTTTTTCCCTCTGTAAATTCTGAAGCAGAATACAGTATGAGTTGTTTTGCAGCAGGCAGTGCTACGAGGATTATACTTGTCACCTTGTCAATTAATTGCATTTCATTGAAATGCAGCACATTATAGGAAATGTGCTGAAGGAAGAGATATCCCGCACTACTGTATGCACTTGACTTGTACAGCAGAAATGTATTGAACAGAAAACAATGTTTGGGTAAGCTTCATCGGGTGTCTGAATGAACAGATGGACAGACATATGCTATGAGTGTGTGTGACTGTGTGTGTGTGTGTGTGTGTGTGTGTGTGTGTGTGTGTGTGTGTGTGTGTGTGTGTGTGTGTGTGTGTGTGTGTGTGTGTGTGTGTGTGTGTGTGTGTGTGTGTGTGTGTGTGTGTATAGCAAGGTCCAATTGTGGAGCTACGCCAATCAGTTATACTTCCAGTTACAGTATTAAAAATACGAGTACACAATGAAAGTAAAACAAAAACACTTTTCCAACAAGTCAGTAAATGGAAGAGAACATATTGAAAATGAAAAGTATTACTAAATAATGACGTCCTAAGTAGTGTATAGGCGTGCAAAAGAGACTCCCTATGCTATAGGAATGTGTTTGTCCAAAATGCTCAACGATCCATTGAAACGCTGTGTTCAATGAGTGTGCTCTGTAGTCTCTGACCATCTGACCTGATTTTAAAGACGGAGACATGCATTAATGACTACACCACTGACTAAAACTCTAAACTGTCTAATGGGAGGGCAGACCCGCGGGCCACTCCGTCACTATGACTCGGCCATAACCATATATTTTGATGCTTTTGTGTGGCGCTGTAAGTCGATCAAGCAGGACGTTCATTTACAACAACAAAAAACAAGAATGGTTCTCAGTCATAATTGCCAGGTGTAACAAGCTCTCGTATAGCGCCTTTGTTGGGTTTGCTCACTGTGTTTTGTTATGGTTGTTCTCTAGCTCCTGTTAGCTCAAAACACTAGCTTCTGTTGCTACTCGCTCCGCGTTGCGGTGTTCAGAGTATGGATTTTTTATGTCGCTCAGACTATCATTGGCTTTAGTAAAGGTCGCTGGGAGGCAGCCAATCATGACTAGGTCGTCACTAAAGTCGCCACACTAAAGTCGTCTTTACTGTCGTGGCTGCAAATGTAGTCCAGGTGCTTTTCAAGAACCTGACAAAAACCTTATGAGTATCGGATAAGAGGTTTATGCCCGACAGCAATAACATGTACCTGTACGACTGCACACAATGTGTGTGTGAGAATATATGTGTGTGTGTGTGTGTGTGTGTGTGTGTGTAGTAACTGTTGGGTGGTCCCACACAGGGAAGTCCCACCTGGCCATCGTGCAGCGTGTGAACAACGAGGGGGAGGGAGACCCCTTCTACGAGGTGATGGGCATCGTCACCCTGGAGGACGTCATCGAGGAGATCATCAAGTCGGAGATTCTGGACGAGACCGACTTCTACAGTATGTTCATTGTTTTATGTTTAATTCAGCTCTCAGCATTTTTATCATAGGTTTAAAAAGACAGGTGCCATTCAAAAAAGACAATCTAAAACATGCCAATTGCCTACCGGTATCTAAAAATCTAATAACCAAAAACACAAATCTAAAATCCAATATCATTTTAAGAGTATGCAGACTCTGCACATGTATGGGTGTGTGTGTGTGTGTGTGTGTGTGTGTGTGTGTGTGTGTGTGTGTGTGTGTGTGTGTGTGTGTGTGTGTGTGTGCGTGCGTGCGTGCGTGCGTGCGTGCGTGCGTGCGTGCGCGCGCGCGCGCGTGCGTGCGTGCGTGTGTACCAACCACTCCTATACAAACCACCTCAGAGCTAGTTTATAGGTGCAGACTATTGGTTCATTTGGCCCTAGGACATACCCACAGACTGGTTGTTGGAAGGCTTCAACAAAAAGGCAAAAAGGCTGTGTGCAGTGATGTAAATAGGTTTTCAATGTAATGAGTCCCGGGATGCAGGGATGGTCTTTTAGATGAATCCCAGGGACATTTTATGAGTCCCACTTCAACGACGTTATAGGAGTCATATTTTGCCATTTTTACAAATAGCAGCATTTAACTCCCATTTCATTTGATATGGTTATAATGTGATCATATTCATGTAGAAAACAGAAGAAGAAATGATTATTATAACTAAAAGCTAGCATAAAAAACTAGAATAAAAAACGGTACAGTAGTGCAGAGGTCGTTGTTTTATTGCGTCCCTTAACCATACACTGCGTTTTGGGATGCAAAATGCACCCTATTTTAATCTGTGTGTGTGAAATAAAAAATGTGTGTGTGTGTGTGTATCCAGCTGATAACCGTAGCAAGCGGCGTGTCTCCCACCACGAGGGGAAGCACCAGGACTTCTCTATCTTCAAACTGGCAGATAACGAACTGAAGATCTCTCCCCAGCTGCTGCTAGCCACGCATCGCTTCCTCTCCACAGGTATATCATTATCTACTACCGTGTGTGTGTGCGTGAGTGTGCGACTGTTCTTATAGATTTGGCCAAACCAAGCGTGGTTTATAAAAGAAAATGAAGTGTAGTGCCCCAGAGAAGACCAACTCTGCCAATCTTGGCTCAGCTCTATTGGCACGGTTGGTTTGCAGAGTGGGAGACTTGCTTTGTTCCATTTTAAATTATTTATAATATAGAGCAGTCCCGGGGATCCCCAGAAAAAAACAACCCTGTAAGACCCGGATATATTTCTACTTGCAAAAAAGAGATTTCAACCTTACTACTATTTTGTACTACTGGGACTTACAGTAGGTTAAAAAATATGTACAAAAATTAAAAAAATAAGTTTGATGAAAATGTTATAATAATTATATAATAATATAATAAATTAATAATTTACATTTGGGGGATATCTTTCACAATAATGAATAAAACATGTTCTAGACATTCTAATGATCACAAAAAAACATATATTACAATTATTTTACTTACTTTTATTAGGGTTAAAGGTCAAAAGTCATAGGTTAAAAATTGTCCAGACATTTTTAATTTGTGTGAATTTCAGCCTCTGTGGGGGGTATTTATATGCAAATATCATGACCAATGGCATTGCAATCGCATTGCAATGAACATCACTGATGACTGGTGAAAAAAGAACGGAAAAAAATAAAAATAATTAAGTAATTAATTAAAATAAGAATGTTACCGAAAAGCAACGCTGGGTCTTAAGCAGGGTTAAAGCCCCACTTAATATTTTAACTATTCCCAAAATACTAATACAATGTGAGCTGCTATTTTTGAAACATTTTGACAAATCTTAGACAAATCTTCTCCTCCATATGGGGCTTCCCTGCCACAAAAATCAAGTAGGGAGTCCCTTGGTATGAAACTGTTTGAGAGCCCCTGAAATAGAACTTATACCAACTCCAGTCTCCACCCAAACCCACCACCCAAGAGCATGTGATCACTTCATTCATCCCTCCATATTATCCCATTTTGGGGCAGGAACCCCTTTTGGTTTTTATTATGTTGTAATTTAGCTATTGAAAAATAGCAGATCTACGAGTGGCGCGCTATGAGCTTGTAGATCTGCTATTTTTTTTTAATCGTGAGGATTTAGAAGATTTTATTTATTTATTTTGAGGTCAAGGCCCACAGTAAATGGGTTATATCTCTCTGTCTCGCTCAGAGGTGGAGCCCTTCAAACCAGCCCACCTGTCAGAGAAGATCCTACTGCGTCTGATCAAACATCCCAGCGTGGTGCAGGATCTGAAGTATGACGACAAGAACAAACGGGCTCCACAGCACTTCCTCTACCAACGCAACAAGCCAGTGGATTACTTCATCCTAGTCCTGCAGGTACTAATAGGAATACCAAGTTCCTATATATATATAGCTTGTAGAGTGGCTCACTATGTTCAACGTGAGACCCATCATATGATTAAGTATGCATTTAGTGGTTAAAAGTTATCCATTGTTAGACCGCACAGAATGAGATAAGCGCCAAACATTTACTACTTCTCATCGTTATTGTGTCATATGTCCTAATTATTGCATGGTTCTTATTAGATACAAGTAAAAACAAAATAGAATTATAGCTAGTTTATAAAAATCTGCTTCTGCTTCAGGGTCGAGTGGAGGTGGAGTTCGGTAAGGAGGCCTTGAGGTTCGAGAATGGAGCGTTTGCCTACTATGGTGTGCCAGCAATTATGCCCACAGGTGTGTATATATACGTTAATAAGCTTAATAAGCTCTTAGTTAATAAGCCTCTTCATTTCATAATAAGCCTCGTTATTAATAAAGGTGCTAAGTATAGCCCTATACATTGATTCATAACTGGTTCATAAAGAGGCTTATTGTCCGAGCTGCTCCAGTGTCCTCTTCAACGTTTGCTACTTTACTAATTACTTTGACAATATGTACAATGCCTTCTGAACAGGCATTGAACTGCGATATAAAACAAACTATAATATATATTATATATATAATATATTTATATCGTGAATATGTATATTGTCTTGTCGGGTGGAAACTGTTACTTTTCAGGATTCAAATCCAAAAACAGCGAAAGATCGGCAAACGGCAACCACGTTTCGAGCTTGCAGATCTGCTACTTTGGATGTTTTTGTGTGGCTTTAATTTAAGAAAAAAACGGACAGCAACAACTATTAATCTTCCAGGCGAGATGTAAAAAAAAAAAAAACACCTTTCCTGATCTCCTCATGATCCTAACGGTTTCTTCCAGTTCATAGATCCCCCTCTCGCAGCAGTGGTCTGGACCGCTCTGAATCCATGCTGTGCGGAGGTAGCATGAACCAACTCAACGGAGGAGGAGGGGCCAACGTCTACCTGCCTGACTACTCCGTGAGACAACTGACGCACGTGCAGGTCATCAAGGTAAAGGGTCACAACAGTATAGCACTCAGCTGCAGCTGTGCTTTTTGTCTGCAGGGGTCCACGCTTCCGTAGACCGTACCGCGAACACACACACTGTGACTGTACCACCGAAAAGAGAATTTAAATTAGTTTAGGTCAGGGGTTCTCAGACGTTTTAACCCATTTTAGGCGGGAACCCCTTTTGGTGTTAGCATTATGTTATGCTTTAGCTATTTTTGAAAAAAATCGAAGAACGACTGACATAGAAACATAGCTTTTTCAGAAAACTGTCATTTTCAAACAGACATTTTTAGAATCTAATCTCAGGTCAGAATGGGTTAATGTCAATGACCCCCAAATGTATTATAGGCTATGTAGGAACCCACCATCAATATTATAGATGAATGAACACATCACTCTGGGTTCAGGGTCTAGTTTAGCCTCGGAAACCACATGCGTTTTTATTTCTCGAGGAAGAGAAAAGGTCTAGTTCAGTGGTTCCAAAGGGTCCAGGGACCCTCATGCCGTGTTCACACTGGCAGCTACAAAGACATAGGCTATACCATTCAATGGAAGCCAAGCGACATGAAGAGACAAAAAGCAGTTACAAAAAAGAAAGTTGAGCTGGTTTCAACTTCAGCTACAAAGATACAATGCTACAAACATGCGGTGTAGCTTTATATCTGCCAGTGCGTTCCAAATGGACCTGTACAGGTCTGTAACTCTTAAGAGTGTACAAATGGAACCGCATTTTGACACAATGAGAGTTATGGAGGTCCTTGGAATTAAAAATTGTGAGAACACTGGAAGCAAGCATGGGGAGCATGATTGTTTTGACACATGGGAGTGTCTGTGTCTGTTGGGGGGCGTCAGGGGGGCTGGTATGATTTCAAGAGTTGCGAGGACTTCTCATACGTACACACAAGACTGTATTGTTAAAAAATGACCTTGCTGCAATAGCTCAACAGGACAGAAGAATGCAGACACACATGATAAGAGCGAAGACCATTAGACAATGACATCCGCTGTGAACAGGTTCCATTGACTGCTCTGTGACTGTGGTACCTGGAAATGAATCTGACGGAGACAGTTTTTCCCACACATAAATCTCCTCGTGGACTTGGATATTGTATTGATCCCGTTTCACACACAAGCATAGTTGTTTTGCTTACATACTCAAAATGTACCCGCTTAAGGGCTAGAATCAGCTACAGCTATATATTTTTGTTGATGCCCTCTACTTTCGACCATGCTGAAATAAAACATGTTTCATTTAGTGTCGTTTAAAAATCATTGCAAGATGATTTTGTCAAATACGCTATGCACTATATATAATATATATATATATATATATATATAGGCTACAGTATATCGTTGCTGTCTGGAAGAAACCACCCAACTCCATTTTTGAGGTTTTAGATTTAATAAATCAATGATATTGAACATCCTTTACATCTACTGTATGTATTGGTAAAAAAAAACATATTGAACCAATGGAAAGTGTTAAAAATCACACCTGTGTGAAGTGAGGGGCGCTTATCATCATACATCATCCATTCGTTAGGACGAAAATGTGTGTTGGTTAAAATATTGAACCAATGAAAAGTATCAAAAAGCACAAACCTCTTAACCTCTTAATTTTTTTTTCAATCCTGAAACATTTTTGAGCAGCAGAGATATATAACTCCACATGTACTGTACATGCGGTTTTCTCACGACATCACATTATTACGACCATTAGGTTAGTGTGAGGTTAGACTTATAGTAGCCTGAACTAACGTGTTAGGTTTCTGGTCTAGAGGGGCGGGTCGCGGCTGAGATTTGCGCACGCCCTGATTGGATCTCATCGATCTGTCCGTCACCCCCGGCCCCTCCTCTCCCCCCTAGTGCAGCGCTACGTCACATCATTTGGAGCGACGCCCACCCGGAAGGGTTGACTCCCACTTTTAGACCAGAGCGGCCAATGCGTTCCTCCAGGCTTTAAATTTTTGCACCAACAAAAATGAAAGCCTGGTACCGATGCTAGACTTATAGGGTTAGGGACGGGTTTAATTATAATGAGACTTGTGTAGATGAAATGTAGATGAAACTTAAGTGTAAGGGGAGGATTTGATGTAGCAAAAGAGGTCATTAGGGACTAGGGAGATGGTATAATGCTAATAAAAGGTAAGTAGTAAGACGAACCATAAACTAATATATACCTGTATTTTCAAATATAAGCCCCACAACAGCTGATCAAATCAAAGTATCTCAGTAGCTCAGTTGGTTCAACTTCCATTTTCATAAGAGCAACGGAAATGTCTCAAATGTAGTCAGAAGGAAGCCATAAATAAATAAGAAATACATCGCATGGATGCACATGGGACGTATCTTCAGTGATGTTTCCTGAGGTCAACGGGGTTTCGGGTCTTCCAACATCATACCCCTCACTCAGGCGACCCAGCCGGGGTTGATCAAATCTCGACTTACGTCCCAGTAGCTACCCTCAATCAGTCCATCAGGGAATGAGCAAGGCCACACAATCCGTTGCTCCGGAACTACTCTGCCGGTACTGGGAGAACCAAAATCTGGCACGTGGAAGGACTAGGCTCTGTGGGTTGACTCCTGTCCGGGCCCCTCCTACGTCTCACCAGGTCCACTCCTGCTCTCAACAGGCCCAGGACCTGTGTGTTGCACCAGACTCCCAGTACCAGACACTGCATTCAGGAGTAATAATAATAATAATCATCGGTTCCTTCCTCCGCGTTTTCCAGATCACACGGAGCCACTACCAGAACGCGCTGACGGCCACCCGCATGGACAGCTCTCCCCAGACCCCCGACGCGGAGGGACGTCCCGCCGAGGGGAACACGCCCACGCCGGACCCCCCGGCACCGGAGTACAACGGGACCCTCATGCCCCCCAGGGACTACCACATGGGCCGGCCCGCCTCGGCCCGAACCCGAGGCCAGCAGTCCAGCGTTCCTCACAGCACGTCGCTGCTCAACGAGAAGAACTGCATCGTCCGTGAGTTGCCCGGTGCCGCTGTTATTTAGGGGACGCTCTGCAAATTGAGTACTTTCTTGGTACTACATTTATCTACATTTATTTACTTACATGATGGTACCAATAATTTAGTACTTTTTACTCAAGTCAATTACTTACAAAAGTCAAGTACTTCTACATTGCAGTATTGATATGTTTTTCTGAAAACCTATTAATATAAAAATATTTATTCAAACATTTAAAATAAATATATTGTTATATACTGTACTGTAGCAACAAGAACCCAAAAATGGGTTTCCTGTCTTGAAAGGTAAAAACCCCAAAAGGCGTTCCCGTCCAAAATAATTAATAATAATAATTGTACTTTTTCCACCACTGATTGTGGTCCTATGTATTCAATTAATCAACAGAGCATAAAATGTTAACACATTATTACATGTCATTAAGAAATACAAAGAGGGGAATAAAGGAAGGAAAAACGGGGCAGTGTATGTCCTCCTCATAGCAAGGGGGGTTTGTTCTATTTACATACTAATTGGTTATGATCCGTCATCTTCAATAATATAATTATCGTCGCCGTCAGGCAGACACCTCTTATGCTGCGTTCACACTGGCAGCTACAGAGACACAGGCTAGCATTTATTTCAATGAAATAGATATGCTATCTTCAGCTCATTCATAACTCTTCCATTTTGACTGTTTTTATTTTGTTTTGTAAAAGGGTAAAAGGAATAAGCTATGGTTTCAGCCTATACATTATTTATGGTCTGAAATTTAAACTATGTTACCACTAAAAGGGTATCTTTGGAAAAACAAAGAAAAGGACTCATGCTGTCGGAAACATGCCAAAAAAATCAGGACGAATATCCATTTTCGTCCTACGCAACGGGTGCAGTACTTAGTTTAGACAGTTTTTGGTTTAGACTAGTCATTGGTTAGACCAGTCATTAGTCCTACAACTACAACCTATCTCAAACCCTCACCCTAAACCTAACCTCCCACGGGGCAGCACACCTAAACCTATAACCTTAACCCATGTCTAACCAATGACTAGTCTAAACTAAGTATGCACCCCTACGCACCTCATCACCAACCTTTTGAGTTGTGCAGCGGCCTTTTTCTATAAACTAGGAAAAACTAAAGTAAACTAAAATAACTCATGTCCTCACAAGTATAATAATACAAACCTGTAACGTGTGTGTGTGTGTGTGTGTGTGTGTGTGTGTGTGTGTGTGTGTGTGTGTGTGTGTGTGCTTGCATGCGTGCGTGCGTCTCTTGGCAGGCAGCAAGTCGGACGGCCAGAAGAGTCCCAGTGACTCAGTGTTTCTGAGGATGGATGAGATTCCGTACATCAGAGAGGACCGCTCTGAGAGCGAGGCCACCACCGGTAAGAAGACCCCCACTGAGAACACTCACAGCACTGCTCCGTCTGAATCATGAATGAAACAAAGGAGACCTCGGCTCGGCCACCGAAGTCCATGAAATGCAATGAGAGAAAGAGCCATGAATACTGGAAACTACAGTCTATAGTCGAGTCAAGCCACCATTATTTATTTATCGGTGGTTCTCAACCCTTTTTCATGTCAAGGAAGACCCCCAAATTGATATGTATTTGACCGTCATCTGAAAAGAGTTTGTGCCAGGGCCCCGGAGAAGAGAATATTTATGTTCAGAAAATCTAAATTATTCAAAATGTTCGATATTTTTTAAACGTTAAAATAGCAGACCCCCCTCTCCCCTGCCGGACCCCCCCCTGGGGGTCCCTGGAGAACCACTATAGCAATTAAAATAAAAACAGGAGTTGACCCAAAATTCTTTCCAATCGTGGTAGATGACCAAACAAAAAAAACTGCCATAATGAATCATATTCATAATCCATACAATTGCAATGAAACGATAAAAAGCATGTTGCAAAGAGTTGTAAAATTCTAAATGTTAAGAGAAACTAAACATAAACAAACAACGAAAAATCTGCAAGAGGACGTTCAAAAAATAACTTGACAAACAAAATATCCCAACTTCAGACTGAACTAAATACCAAAGAGAGAGAAAAGGTGGGTCTTTAAAATTTGATTTAAATGGTGGACACAGGACTTGAATGTGGGATGAAAGACTACCCAGAGTCTAGGAGTAGTAAACGGAGAATAAAAGAACGAGTGGAGCAGGAACTGTTACGGGCCAACCTACAGCTTATGAAAAGGCAGTCGAGCTGTCAAACAACAGAGATGAAATGGTTCAAGGCAGTTTCAGGCATTCCACCAACAGAGCAATTCAATGTGATTCACACAGAGTACGCAAAGGAAACACAATTATACAATGACTTTAGAAGAAGTAAAAAAAAAAACAGTCATAACAGTCAGTTACAGTGCAGAAGAGTAAGCAAAAAAGAAAAGTAACTCAGTCAAAGTCAGCGGCAAGCAGAAAGGTCTTTAGTTGTGTTTTAACCCATTTTAGGCAGGAACCCTTTTTGGTGTTTTTAGCATTCTGTATAGCAGATCTGTATAGCAGATCTACAAGCTCATAGCACGCCACTGAGTGTCGCGATACGAGCTTGTAGGTCTGCTATTTTTGAAGTCGTGAAAATGTGGTGCAAATCTTTTAATATATATTTCAGAGCGAACATTTTAACTAAAATATTGGCTTCTGGGGGGGTCCCTGTGTAGTGTTTGCCCGATAAGCAGCTGGAAATGAGCACAGAGTCAGGATGTAAAAGGCAGCCACACCGTGGTTTATTCCCAAAAGAAGTTGTACAGCATGATGCACGCAGCAAACAAATGGGGCATGTTGGTGTGCAGCTCCACCATGCCCTCTCACTGAATCCAACACTGAGTGGGTGTGTGCTCCCTGGCAGCCTTTTATAGGCAGCTGAAACAATCAGTGCAGACTCTACCATATTACCAGTTAAACATGCAACACTTCTGAACCCCACATAACCCACATCACATGAGCCTATAAATCTATATCACTACACCGGTAAGTAAATATCAATTATGCCCACTATTGCAAGATAAACCACATATCACATTATCATTAGCAGCTCCAATGCATAACTCAAACACCCCCCCAGCCATTTCACTGTGGTCCAGTCCAGACCAATATATGGTGCTCTGGTAGCCTGGGGACTCTTTTGCCCGAACACACTGGAACAGACAGAACAGAAGCAGTCAGTATTCAAGTACCTTTGTGTGCAAATATAAATACTTAAATGTGCAAAATATCAGTAACGGAGTACCACTTCGTTACACTCTGGAACTACATATTTTGAGATGGGGGGGGTCCGTGGCCCAATAGAGATAATTCTGGGGGTCCTTGACATGAAAAAGGTTGAGCACCACTGACATAGAAACATGGTTTTTTCTCAAAAATGTTAGGATTTAGAAGACTTTTTTTTAATCGACCTCAGTCCAAAATGGGTTAAAAGAAATACTGCAGCAGACCTGCAGTTTTCTGGAGTTTGTTCCAGATATGTGGTGCTTCACCCACGTTTATTCTACATAACAGCACACATAACAAAATGTAAATAGAGGCTCTCTGTCTCTCTCTCTCTGTCTCTCTCTCTCAGACACTTCTGTTCCCATAGAAACAGACACATCTCCCTTCATCAGTGCTCTGTCGCTGAGTGGCTCAGAGGACACACTGGGAAGAAACTACTGCTCAAAATCAGTGAGTCGTGCACGCACGCAGGCGCACACACACAGACAAACACACACACACACACACACACTCACTCACTCACTCACGTGTTTACCATTTTTAATCATAACCCTAATGCCAAGAATATTGAACATTATCAGCTAGTATAGTACATTGGCAGTGTAGATCAGGCTTAATTCTAACCCCAACCCCCAATTCTAACATTTAAATGCCTAACCCTAAAACCGACCTGAATCACTGCCCAATTATAACACCCCAAATTAAAAAAACAACAAAACAACCATTTCTTCTGAGGACCACATTAAAGGCATCAGTGTGAGTTTTCTGAGAGCTGCGTATGAAAAGCTGTATCCTGGCAACCACTCATTCACTGAACCCTCTCTCTCTCTCTCTCTCTCTCTCTCTCTCTCTCTCTCTCTCTCTCTCTCTCCTCTCTCTCTCTCTCTCTCTCTCTCTCTCTCTCTCTCACTCTCCTCTCTCTCTCTCTCTCTCCTCTCTCTCTCTCTCTCTCTCTCTCTCTCTCTCTCTCTCTTCCCCCCCCCCCCCATGGCAAAAAGAAATACCAGGTCTGTTGGCTTCCATTCACAAACATTTGCACTCAAAGTCACACACACACACACACACACACACACATTTGGCAGCAGGACGGCCTCCCCTCAAGGCATCTCACAGTCTCTGTTGTCACAAAGAGAGAGAGAGATTAGGCCCGCTTCCCTTTTGCCTAATATATACAGTATAAATTATATATCAATGTTATATAATACTGTTGAATTGGCAGTTCTCATGATTGTATAATCACAATAACCGAATAGTATAACCAATAACAGTTTCCGAGAGGCCCTAGACCCTCCCATGCACAGCTTTGTGTTTGTTAGAAAAACCAAATAAGTAGTGGACTGCCCACTTTCCTTTTAAAACAAACAGAACAAACGATGCAGTATGTTGTTTAGGTTTTAGGTTTATTTATTTAGCATGTGGTACAAAAAATAGACAATAACATATCAAAGAAACAAAAATACAATGCAAGGAAGGGAAGAAGCCAGAAGGCTTATATGGAATCCTTTCCTGAAGGAAGAGGTCATTGGTTTAAAAGATTAAAAGTTCATAAAGAACAGTACATAAATCTACAAGTTGGCAAAGGGGGGCAACTGTGCAGTAAAGAAATAAAAACACAGACTGCACAAAAAACAGAAATAAAATATAACTAAATATAACTATAACTATAAAATAAAATGCAACAACAAACACACAAAAGAAAATATAACGCATCAAGGTAAAACATGTAATCTACAGAGGTCTGTGTGTGTCTCAGCGGAGGACTGTGTGGACACTTCAGAAACCCACCTACCAGTGACATCATCGATGGGGAATCCAAGCTAATGGAAACGGCAGGCTTTCTATTCCTGCAAAGTGGGCATAATAGAAGCCATTGTTCTGGCGTTAATGCAATGTTTGAAAAGAAAAAAAACCCGCCTAACGATGATGTCACTGGTAGGCGTGTTCTGAACCGTCCACACAGGTCACAGCCCTCCTCTGAGGACACAAACGCAACATTTTTACCCTATCATCATGATTAGCATTAGTGAGGACCAATTATATGAAGGGAAGTTGAAAATGGGTGAAGTCGTCCTTTAACCCATTTTGGGCGGGAACCTCTTTTGGTGTTAGCATTATGCTATGCTTTAGCTATTGAAAAATAGCAGATCTACAAGCTCGTAGCACGCCACCGAGTGGCGCGCTACGAGCTTGTAGGTCTGCTGTTTTTGAAAAATCCAAGAACGACTGACATAGAAACATAGGCTTTTTCAGAAAACTGTCGGGATGTAGAAGAACATTTTTAGAATCTGATCTCAGGTCAGAATCCGACACCAACCTCTTTGTCCCCAAACAGGTCACAAGAAGAGGAAAAAGTCTCGGGAGGGAGAGAAGACGCCCGAGGACATTTCAGAACAGCCACTGATGAAAACCTAGCGCACGTGTGTGTCTGTATGCGCTTCAGAAGAGAAGACACACACACACAGACAGACACGCACACACGCAGCAGGTTGTTCTACAGGTTGTTGGTCGGCTGGTAAACATCAACCTCTAATCAGAGGTTGATTGAGAGGAACCCGGTGAGCCGGTAGGCTGGAACATACTATTTCAGAAAAAAGAAGAAGAAAGAAAAAAAAAGGCTTTGGCAATTATGTCATTATACTGTTATGCCTTTCATTCTCAAGAAGCCTCATAATATTGACGCTCCAGAATGGTTATGAATGTGAAAAGGGAAATTGTGGGAAATACGTTTTAGAGTTTATATTACAAATGATGTTATACACGCGCTCGTTATTTCCTCTACTGCTGCTTTGGAAGCGAAGGGGACAATTAAGCTAAAGAGCTGAAGGACACCAAAGACATTCATCCTTTTTTATATCGCTCTCAAATGCACAGGAGAGCTCTGAAATAAGACATTTTAGATGTCACCTTGCACGTAATAGTGTTCACAGCCAATTACACCCCGCGTCCTTACATGCAGAATGTGTGTCAGTCTAGAGACATAATAGGAGTCATTTCTGTGGCGTCTCCTCATCCAAAGCACTAACGCACTCGTATTTATTGGACGTCCAGCTCTTAAGCCATCACCAAGGCCAGCACGTGACGCGCTGAGAGCTTGTATATCTGAACGACAGTTCAGTGCAACAGTATACGGCATTTCTTGCCAAGAGGTATGCTGTAAAGTGTAATTTATACTTATGTATCGTTATTACAATTTTCACTTGAAAATCTGCTATTTTCACCGAGCGAGGCAGGCTTACTACACACTATAATTTATGCTTAAACTGTACACATCAGTAATGGGGCTAATCTGAGTGTGACCCCAACCTTTAGATATGTGTTCGGTTCCGTTTCGGGGGGACATTATTCACTTCATGAGGTCCCCTGAAGTGAGAAAGCAGTCACTTATGCAGTGCTATCTTGTTCAAAGTGAAATGAAGCTACTATAAACATTTGTTGTTGCCTTAATGCAATAGTTTGTTTTTCATGGGAAAGCACGTAGCATGAAAAAAATGACTTGCCCCATAATATTTTCAGATATTGTATCTTATCAAAACATCACAACAATGCACCTTTACTGAATCTTAAGCTATACGTAGGTACTGTACATGGATCATTGCTGTCGGGCAGAATCCTCTCCAGATTTTAACTTTTTGACCCATTTTGACCTGAGATCAGGTTCTAAAAATGTATTCTACATCCTGACAGTTTTCTGAAAAAGCTATGATTCTATGTCAGTCGTTCTTCGATTTTTCCAAAAATAGCAGACCTACAAGCTTGTAGCGCGCCACTCGGTGGCGTGCTATGAGCTTGTAGATCTGCTATTTAGCTAAAGCATAGCATAATGCGAACACCAAAAGGGGTAAACGCCCAAAATGGGTTTTAAATTAACGCCCTATTTGATTATACTACAGCGTCACACAAAACCATCCAAAGTGGCAGGTTCACTTTCGAGCTTGCAGATCTGATACTTTTGCTACGTTTAAATTTGAATCCTGAAAAGTAAACAGTTCTGAATCTGGACATATATTATTATGAGTTTTCCACCCGACAGAGACGATATGATCTCTCACCCTCCAGACATACATGACATGCACACATTTGGGTATCATCATAAAACCTTTTTTTCTTTTTTTATATATCTTGTTCATCGATGATATATATACTATATTGTTGTATTATATTTCAAGTTGAAATAATACCTTTTTGGCTGCATGGACCAATACTATGGTGGGTGGTGGGGTTTAAGGTTTACAATGAAAAATGTTAAAAGTCCTCTTTACCACAGAGTCTCTGCCAATATGCAGTTATGCATGCTTTAGTTATTGCCAACTCAGCATGGTGCTCACTTTTCAGAGTTTCAATGGTGATGGTGAACATACTCCCCTTAAAAGTGGGCACTATAAGGGGGGGGGGGTCCGTCCGGGGTGGCACAGTGGTAAAGGTCACATGCCCACCACTGTGGAGACGGGTTCAATTCATCCACAGCTCCAGCTTGGCATGGCCAAGCACGCCAACGAACAAGCACGCAACACCCAAAGTTTGGTCCAGGCGTTCCAAGTGGAACTGAGGATAGCATGTTCCTCCACATGCCTTGCGTGTTACTCACTGTCGGCGGGAAAGAAGTGGCCACCATCGGTAGACCCCATTTGAAAGGATATGCCAGCGGGGACCCCCATGAGAGAAGATTCCAGTGTTTCTCGACCATTTTAATTTGAAGGACCATTTTGATCTCTCGGTCAGCCTTGGACAGACACAACCCGGTTCCATTTGTACACTCAGAGGTACAGACCCATAAGTCTAAGGGGACCCTCTGAAGGACCCCCACTTTGAGAACTCTACACCAGTGGTTTTCAAAGTGGGATCCACCTTGACTTTATACGATGTGCTATTTTCAAAATATCTCAACAACACAAATCCTGTATGGGGGAATCGATCTCTGGCCTAAAATCTCGTCAGCTGGTGGGTCTGCTGGCCAAAATGAGTTGATGAGTTACACACTCTCCACAAGACCAACAAGTAAAGTCTGCCGATGACAGGCGATGACTAAATTGGGGGAATGAAAGACTGTGTAGGGGAGGGAGGGATGGGCAGCTATTGTTGGCCAAGCATACTTTTATTCCTTTCTTGCAAATTGTCCCCTGAACAATGCAATCGCTGTGTATGAGAGCAATACTGAACTCCCAGATGACAGAGATTTGAATGTGAATTTAAGGACAAGAGGTTTATGTCCAAGAGAATGTTGTGTATTGGTACTGGACACCAATAGAGCTTATTTTTTTTAAGTGATTAAAGAGACCAGCAGTGCTTGTTACAAACCTGAAGACAATTCAGATAATCAGACATAATTGGTGTTATTATAAAGCATTTCAAGTCCAAGTGTTCTGTGCAATGTTAGCCTATTTCTTCACTGGAATAAAAAACAAAATGCCTGCTCCATTTTACAGTGGCTTCCCTTTTTATCCGAATATTGAGGTCTCACTTATCCATAGCAAGAACGCTCCCAAAACATGCTTGCTCCATAGTTGAATGTGAGGTGAGGTGACACCTTGAGGTTAAAACGCAGAATGTCATCTAAACTTGATTTGAACGTCTACCTCTACCCTACTATACCAATATAATATTGTAATGTTTTACAAATGTTAAATCTATAAGTTATTCATGATTATTGTAAATATATACATGTTCAAATTAATTGAATAGTTAATAGAAATACAAGGTAATATATGCATGCAGAAGACATTATAATGCATATTTGTATTTCTTTGTTTGTTGTTGGTGCTGCTGCATAATTGTAGCCTTTTTCAAGCATCACTTTATTAATAGGCGACTATTTGTTATACATAATAGGGGGGTTTGAAATATTAAGTGACCCCTTTTGAAAAAAGTATGCCCCCCTGCTGATTTGATTTGTGCCTGGAGACGCCACTGCCCCCACTGTACTACTACTGTAGTCCTCCCTCCTGGAGGAGGTTGTAAAGACAACCAGATGCCTCCTCCTCCTCTGATTACACAGAGTCACCAGCTGCTGCTTCTTTTCATCTGACAGCGAGGAGGAGCTCAGCTTCGTGCGGCGGTGACTCAACAGGCAGTTGCTAATAATAATACAGAGACAAGGACATTAACAACATCCTCCCGGTGCCCACGTGCCACCTGCTGCCAACACTGCATGCTAATTCAGTTGCTTGTCGGACTCGGAGGAGCGCCCGCCGCCCGGCCCAAGCCGGAGGCACCATGCACCACTGGTGGGCGTGAGTTTCACCTCAATATGCACCCATGCAGACAGTAGCCTACACACTTTTTTTTTTTTTAACCCATTTTGACCTGAGATCAGATTCTAAAAATGTCTTCTACATCCTGACAGTTTTCTGAAAAAGCTATGTTTCTATGTCAGTGGTTCTTCGATTTTTCAAAAATAGCAGACCTACAAGCTCATAGAGCGCCACCGAGTGGCGCGCTACGAGCTTGTAGGTCTGCTATTTTTGAATAGCTAAAGCATAACAGTGTTAACACCAAAAGGGGTTCCCGCAAAATCTGTGGTTCTCAAAACATTTTGAAATCCCATAACTCTTGAGTGTATAAATGGAACCAAATGGACCCTTATTGGTTCCATTTGTACACTCTCTCAGAGTTACAGACCTGGTACGGGTCCATTTAGAACCCCTTGAAGGAACCCTAGGGTCTCTCCCTGGACCCCACTTTATAAGAACCACCGCACTGAATTATTGGAGCTACAATGATCATTATGTTGCTGTGTCCAGTTATGGACTGGAGCTCAACATATCCCCCAAATTGTGTAAATGCATCTCTGGCTAGAGATGCATTTACACAAAACAACCAAAACCCATATTTTTATTTTTTACTTTTGGTGGAAGCCATTTCTGCCTGGACAGGCTTTTTCCTGTACTAGGCAAGCCTCTGTAAAAGCCTGATTTATACTGTCTGCCCCCGATACGCAACCACATAAATCAGACTTGCTTTTCAGTGGTGGAAAGAAAGTAACTAAGTGCATTTACTCAAGTACTGTAGTTATCTTTAATGTACAGTTTTGAGGTAGCCTACTTTTACTTTTCTGGAGTATTTCCAAATTTCAATACTTTTACTTCTACTCCACTTCATCTGAGAGAAAAATATTATATCTTTACTACACTACAATTATTTGAAAGCTTTACTAGTTACTTTGTAGATTTATTTTATTACAAAACATACAGTAACCAACCACTTCAGCCCGATATCCATTTCGACAATTTGAAAATAGACACTCTGCTATTTTCAAAAGATTTCTATACATTTGAAAAGTTATTAAATGGGACATTCTGCCTAATGAGTAGTTTCTACTTTTGGTACTTTAAATGCATTTTGATACTGATACTTGTTTTGTACTTTTACCGAAGTAAATTCCAGACATTTACCTGAGAAAATGTAGTAAAAAAAAAAGTAGTAACAGAGTATTTCCTTTTTAGTATTAATCCTGCCCATGCTGTGCAGCACTTTAAAGGTGCTATATAAATAAAGTTATAATTATTATTGCATTGCAGTATTGAAATGTGAGTACTTTCACCACCACCACTGCTGCTGAAGAGAGCACCGGATGAAGGCGTAGCTCTAATCTGAGGGGAGGAGGAGGTAGAGAAAAGATAACAGAGAAAGATGAGAGGAAAGCATCTGGCCGAGAGACGGATGGAGGACAGAGGAGGAAGGGGAGGAGTGGGAGGGGTGCTTTTGACTCAACCCATTGGCTAATGTAAGGGGGTGGGAATGCAATATAACAAAGATGCTGAGTCACTTTACTGCATTGGAGCAGAGGCTACACAGACCAACCATAACAAAAGGTCACATTCACAAAGCCAAAACATTCACATTCATTGAGATAAAAAACACACTTCAGAAGGAACGCAAAGGAGATTTGCACACTGTAGCTGCCTTAAAGGACCACTTCACCACTTTTCAACCTATCTTCATATAATAGGTCCTCACTAATAATCATGAAAGAATGGCGCAATTTTTTTCTACTCTGTCTGTCTCTCATAGGAGGGCTGTGGGCAGTTCAGAAACCGTCTTCCACTGACAATCATCGATGGGGAATACAAGCTAATAGAAACTGCAGTCTTTCTAGTCCTGAAAAATTGCAATGTGAAAATGGAAGCCATCATTCTCACGATAATGAAAATCTAAACATTTTTGTAAAAAAAAAAATCTTGTTTAAAACAAATCTGCCTAATGATGTCACTGGAAGACGGTTTCCAAACTGCCCACAGCCCTACTATGAGACACAGACTGAGTAGAAAAAAATCGTGCCATTTTATCATGATTATTAGTGAGGACCTATTATATGATGTGCATTTAAGAGAGAGCTAGAGTGTGTGACTCTCCTCTGCCTCTTTTACGATAGTCAACCTTTGATCCAGCACCTGCCTTTACTTGGTTTGTGGTTGTGGACGACTACATTGCTCCGATTAAAACACACTGTCCCATTGATGTTCAGCCTAGAAGCTTGGAGGATGAGTGTCGCTCTGGATTCTGCAATTAAATCTGACCTTGGATCTTTCAATAACAATATTTCTGATATTTGCTAGAGATGGGTATTATTGGCTGCACACGAAATGGACCATGATGGACATCATCATGGTCATCGAGAAAGAGATGAAAATATTTCCCGAGACGGGATCATATTAAACTAATGTGCTATGGATACAGCACTGCATTGAAGTAAAATATACTTTTTTTTGCATGAGCACATAACATTACAGCAATTATTGATCGACGCATTGTCTTACATAACTTCTGACTTCTGAGCTATTCATCATAGGATGAAAAAGGTTGCATTTTAACGCTCCACTGGATTACGTTGCCTAGAATCCCCTAGAAGACAAAAGATCATGAAAACTGATATTGAGGGGTTAGCATTTCATGGCTCGTCTGTCTGTGCGAGCACATGTCTTTGTTGCTCGCTTTAGTAATACAAATCACATAGACAAAGACTTTTAGTTCCATAGTTTATCATTTATTTGAATACACATTACTCTATGCCATAAACAATGGCACATGAAGGAGTGTAACTATGTGCTAATCAGTTGTTCATGACAATAAACAACTTTGAGTGAGGGTAACAGTAACAGAAATACAACCAAGAGGAGTCATTATTTGTGTTTGTCAAAACACAAATAAACAGGCGCTGAGCCCATCACAACATTGTCGGTGCTAAAAATTATACAGTATGTGCGGGTTTGTTTTTTAAATATATATTTTTATCCCACGATTTTGTAACCCATTTTCACCCCTGTGTCAATCATCTAACGTGATCCTGGGCTCTACACACCCTCCGCCAACCTAGTCCCCATATATGGGGGACAAGGAGAGCAACGGACTTGAACTCATGCTTCCTGAGTGTCCAAGTTTCTCCTTTACACCTGACAGGGGGGAGTTTCCCTGGTTGGACGTAGCGCGTGGAAGGAACACGTTATTCCAACCAGTTCCTTTCCCCTCCATCAGGCGCCCCGGCTGGCCAGGGGGAGGCACATACATTATGATTGATTGTAGAATTGGGTTTTGAGAGTGGTCAAGTTAAAAAATAATAAGCCAATATAAAATGAAATTATCTGAAATGTTTTGCTTGTTGGGAGCACTAAGTATTCCCATTAACTTGCATGATGCCTGGTACAGTTCTGTGCGACACAATTGTCACATCGAAAAATGTATAATGGACATGATGGTGATGTGTTGACTCAATATCAATTCTGTGAGTAAAATTTTGACGAGGGAAGACAAAAGACAAAGGTTTCACAAGGTACAGAAAAATAAGACACAAAACAACTTGACCTGTAGGCACATCATCATGCATGAGTGGTCATTCATTTCATTCCAGTCACAAGGAATTCACAAGGAAAGACAATAAGTGACCTCATGACAAATCTATATTAGGCCAGATTTATACATACAGTGAGTACATGTCACACACCGAAAATAGCCGATCTTCAAACTTGTAGATCTTCTATTTTTGGCACGCAATCAAGTATAGATCAAGTTTTAGACTGGCCTAGAGTGAGTCGAATGTGCGTCTAAGCAGTCTGTTCCTAACAGATAATCTAAAAACATTTAAAACAGTTTAAAAACAGTTAAAATAGTGAGGATGAGGCTATAATAACATCACAGTAACTCAAAAGCACTGTGATTTGTTCAGTCCTTTAGACAAATAATGGGCCAAACCCTACCCATCGAAGTGCAGGTCTGACTTCATAGTTGGGACGCAACAAATCTATTGGGATAAACAAAAATGTAAAAGTGTGTGACCAAAAATGATTTGACAGGAGTCTTATTTGCCCATAGATGATGGGACAGTACTGTGGTGACAATGAGAACTGTAGAATGATACTCTGTGAAATGTCTCAACTTCTTACAACTTCTATATATACAAACATGTATGTGCTGTGCTGGGTACCGTACAGAACATTAAAAGTACACAGAGAACCGAGTGCATGTTTGTTTTGTTCTTAAATATCACTTCATCAGATTGGAGGAGTCTCTGATTGGCTAAACGTATGGTTTAGCCAATCAGAGAGAGAAACAAAAAAAAGTGCAACATTCACACAAACACAAGGACGGGGGGAGAGGCGGCTCACACGATGCTTCCTGCGGCAGACAGGGAGCAAGGAATTGGGCGGATGTGGAGCGGATGGATCTACTGGACGTTGGAGACGGTGTCGTGGATGGACTGGGCTACGTAGTCGATGTTCTTGGAGGTGAGGCCACACATGTTGATACGACCGCTGGCCATGAGGAACACGTGCTTCTCCTTGATCATGTACTCCACCTGCTTAGCTGTAAATCAAATAGATTTAGTCGACTAAAACTAGACTCACACTAAAACATTCCAGGTGACTAAAATGTGACTAAAACTATTCAAGGGACTGACTAAAACTAAAATCAAAATGTGCTGCCAAAAACAACACTGCTCTAAAGCTACTGGTTCCTAAAGGGTGTCTGTGAATCACCTGTGAGAGCAGAGAGAGACCGCTTCATGTGTACCGGTATATGCATAATATCGACACTTTTGTAAATAAATATCTGACATTATCATACCAGTGCCACGCAAAAGTAGCAAAAATAGCCAACTATTTTGCAAAGAAAAGAAATAATCAATTTTAATCAATGAATATGGTTAACAAGAGCTTGTTGTGACAAAATAATAACTACATCAAATCCACTGGAAAACTGTTCCTCCCCTTCTTGAAAAGTAACAGTTTTCTGCCCAACATCCCCCTGACGACTTTCTGACCCAAAAACCCAGTTCAGTCAGAGGAGCACGCTTGTCAACGCTTACATGCAGTAGCAGCTTAACCTGTTTTGGACTGAAGTCGATTAAAAAAAAATACTTCTAAATCCTAACCTTTTTCTGAAAAACCCATGTTTCTATGTCAGTGGGGCTCAACCTTTTTCATATCAAGGACCCCCAGAATGATCTCTATTGGGCCACGGACCCCCATCTCAAAATATGTAGTTCCAAGGACCCCCCAGAAGCCAATATGTTAGTTAAAAATATTTGTGCCACATTTTCACGATTTTTCAAAAATAGCAGACCTACTGTACAAGCTCGTAGCGAGCTATGAGCTTGTAGATCTACTATTTTTCAATAGCTAAATTATAACAATGTTTAAAACACCGCCTAAAATGGGTTAAGCAAAGCAATATATTTACATTTGGCAGTATGCTTGTGTTCAGAAGCCTGCTGCTCTATCCAGCAGTAAGCAGGATGAATTAGGGGCATTCCACCCAAGCAGAAAGCCTGAACAGAATAACCCATTTAGGCTCAAAATTAAAAAATTAATCTTTTTTTTTTCTGAAATAAATAGTCACGATTTTTCAAAAATAGCAGACCTACAAGCTTGCAGATCTGCTATTTTTCAATAGCTAAATTATAACATAATGTTTAAAACGCCAAAAGGGGTTCCCGCTCAAAATGGGATAACAAAGTGCCAGGTGGAGGCGGTAGTTTACAAAACACTGCCAAGTACTGTAAGCCTGTCCATTTCAGGATTCGTGTCATGAAAAAGGTACAAGTCATATTATATATAGAATACATATTGTCGTGGGTGGAACTGCGGCCCCATTTCCACCAGTTGGTTCTTAGTCCCATGAGCCAGAGCTCTAAAATTGGAACGTTAATTATATGATTCGAGTGTGCAAAACCATATCTATATTAAATTGTTATCACCATGAAACTTCCCCAGTTGATTACTTACACGAAGACAATGATTTACTGTATTACAAATCTTACATTTTTAAATATGCAAATTAGGCATTTAGGAAAATATGCAAAGAAATATATATGAAAAAGGCTACTGTGGAGTGTGGAAGGGTTATCAATTATCATATTAATTTACTTAGTTATATTGATCCTATAAAACAATTTAATATAGGTATGGTCTTGCCCACTGCACACAAACAATTCATAATTAATGTTTGGAGGTCTGGCTCAAGGACTAAAAACTGGTTCTGAACCAACCAGTGGAAAAGGTTGTCTGCATGTCCAAAACTGTTACTCTTCAGGGGGAGAAAAAAATTAAGTGTTCCAATGGAGTTATTATTTAGTCACAAGCTCAGCTCCTAAATACTTTGTATTGGTTCAATAAAAACCCACAGATGCACTTAACCACTTTCACTTCAAAATGCTTCCCAAAATAGCCGAATTACAAGCCCTTGCTTTTTTTGTGTGTGACGTGTGACACGTTGCGTGCACTTGCGAGTTGCATGCTACTCACGGTTGAGGCCGGTGAAGCTGAACATGCCGATCTGCTGGGTGATGTGGTCCCAGGTACCAGGGGTCCCCAGAGCCTTCAGCTTGGACTGCAACTCATCCCTCATCAGCAGAACTCTGTCAGCCATGGTCTTCACGTTGTCTTTCCTATGATGGAAGGAACAGAATGAGAGAGAGTACAAATATAATAGGATAAGTAGCCTTGCCGAGGCATGAGGCCCATAGGGGCAGGAGCCTATCTCCTGTTTCTGTAGCGTGAGGCAGCTTGATGTACAAGTACACCCCCTGGACATGACGCTAGTATGTCGCAGGGACTTACCCCCAATCCAACCCTTGATGCTGAGTGTCAAGTAGGGAGGCACTGGGTCCCATTTTTAGGGACTTTGGTATGACCCGGCCGGGGATCGAACCCCGACCTCCCAGTCTCAGGGCGGACACTCTAACCACACGGCCACTGAGCTAACAGAATGAGAGAGAGTACAAATATAATAGGATAGAGGGGAGACAAATTAGAAAGAGAAACGGAAGAAAGCACAGAGGAAAAGTAGACACTTTGCTTCTTGTTGCGGTGGGATTAATAATGATACACTGGGGCTTTACCACAGAACAGAATACACAGCAGTGTTGTTTTTTTGGCAGCAAATTTCTATTTTAGTTTTAGTCACAGTCTCTTGAATAGTTTTCATTTAGTTTTAGTCACAGTTTTAGTCACCTGGAATGTTTTAGTGTTAGTCCAGTTTTAGTCAACTAAATGTCATAAGATTTTAGTCGACTAAATCTACAGTTGATTTAGTCGACTAAAATGTATTTTGGCAGGCCTTGATGTTGTCGTAATGACTGATTTTACACTTGCTGAAAATAGCCGATCTACAAGCTCACAACGTGTCACGCTGCAACGCGTTTTCAGCATGCAACCAAGTGTAAAATGACTTATACTGGATCTCTTGTCCACTAATCCCTTTCCTAGCATTTTAGTCTAGGTTTTAGCTGTTGACGAAATTGTCAATACATTTAGTCTTAGTTTTAGTCATCATAGTTTAGTTCATTTAGTTTCCGTCAGTGAAAAAAGGTAGTCGACGAACATTTTTCGTCTTAGTTTTAGTCGACAAAAACAACACTGATACACAGTCAAATTCTATGAGTGCATTGATCCCATGTGTAACTCTTGATAGTGTACAAATCAAGCCGTAAAGATTTTATGTACCATATTCAGTGGTGTGACACCGACAGTGGCGACTACAGAGAGTAAACAAGGTGCATAAAAGGTGGTTTGATGGAGAGGAAATCAAATAACTACTGAAAATGTAATAAATGCTGAATCCAAAATCTTCATCGCACAGAAGGAGGCCTGTATATTTCTTCAGTAATCCTATTTAACAGTCGATTGCGACCATTACAAACATTTCGCCACAGACTTAAGGAGGTTTGCGAATGTGATGGAAAGCACATTCCATCTATACTGGGCTTACATGGGCTCACTGATGGAATGGCATTTTGTGGCAGAACTTTTGAGAATGCCAAATGTGTGTAATATATCATTTGTTCAAAACATTATCTATTATAGAATTACAAAGACTGAAAATCTTAGATTAATATGGCAAAGGGATTTAGGATGTGAAATGGTCAAACATAATTTCCAAAGTTGGGTGGGCCACTAGGGATATTAAAAGCAAATGTATACATTACAAAATTACACATAGATTCTACTATACCCCTGTGAAACGGTTTAGGATGGGCTTGGAACAAACGGTGTCGGAAATGTAAAGGGGGAAAATGGTACATTTTTACATGCTTTTTGGGAATGCCCTGTGGTTTTACCATTCTGGAAAGAGGTACTGGGGAAACTTGGAGAATACTACCAGAATGCCCAAGGTTATGTCTCTTGGGAGATGGCACGGTGCTGCCACAGGGGGTCACCAAGGCACAACATGCATTAGTGACTGCAGGTCTTATCACTGCAGCCAGGCTGATACTGAGAAACTGGGAAGAGCTCTGCTACGCCAGAGATCACAGACTGGACCCAACTTATGACGGAAACGGCATCTTTCAATTGCCAGGAGGAAGTCGGAAACAATGTCAAAGGAAAGTTCCATGAAATATGAGACTACTTTTATTTGTATATTAAAAGGATGGTTGCATTAACAATTTGTATTTGGTAATACATTAGAGATGATATAATCACTATTGTCAACAACGGAATGTGGAGGGGTGTTTTTTTTTTTTTTTTTTTGACTGCTTGATTGTTTTTCTTGTCTCTTTCTTGTGTGTAAGTCATATGTATTTTGATGACAAAAAAATAAAAATAAAAATCTATTGTAGAGCATCTTGGATTCTGTCAGTGGTCTATTCGTTGAGAGTGTCTGGCTCCACGGCAGGGGGTCCGGTCACAAACCCCTGATAGGCGCAGACATGGATGGGCAATTGGGCACACAACATTTTGAGGACTACATAGACACAGATGAACGCCAGACAGCTCATCCCCCTAAGTGCCACAGCATAACAACTAAAATCTGTCTGTTTTTTTTGTTTTGTTTTTGTACTGTTGTGGAGCATATACCATTCGGCAAAGAGCTCGGGGCAGTTGAGGGTCTTGCTGACGATGCGTGCGCCCTGGGATGGAGGGTTGGACCAGGTGGTTCTGACGATCTTCTCCATCTGGGACAGAATGCGGGCAAGGTTCTCCTTGTCCTTGGCGACCACCGTCAGGTTCCCCACTCTCTCGTCTGAGGAGCAAACAGAGACATGCTTAAGGACGTGCATTTCTCAGTGTCCACAGTGTAATTACAGGACAGTGTTTAAAACTCACTGGACCGTAGATAGTGATAAAGGAATGTGAATCAAATAGTACTCACAGGTGGCTACAATTAGAAAACTGGACCCAGTAAAAAGTCAAATGCACCCCCCACACCCCCCTTTACTGTACATATTTATTTTGATCTCTAAACGTGAATATGATGTTAGTACTGTATATTTGTATGTCATTAATTAAATGTTCAGATGAATTGAATAGACCCCAATGGAAACCAGCCATATGCTTTATTGGGTTATAAATCCCGCAGACGTATTAAACTGTACTTTGCTGTGCTTTTTTCTGCAAGTATTCAATCAATCGACAATTCGTCATCTGAGATATTGAATGAATGATTAAATTACCCACTCTCTCAAATATATTATGCAGAATGTCCTATGTTTAAAGTACAGGACATTTTTTTGTTTCAGTGCAAAGACTGCAGTGTCTGTTCCAAATTCAAAACTACCAAAGACTATAGAGCGTCGCAGTCCCGCCCCCTTTCAGAACGACGAGTGGCCCAGGAAAAGATTCTCCATTCATTTTCTCCATAGGCTTTTCAAAAAGTATTTATTTAAAGACGGTTACGCTGCGGACAAAGCCAACTCGGATCGTGACAAATCATGACGGTAATTACAATGTGTTGGGCCGATCAAATTAGTAAGAAGAAAAACAAAACAAATATGTTGCATCCTGCCTTTATTTTCTTCTTTCAAATTATTTGATCGGCAACAAAATATTGTGTTTGTTGTCATGATTTGTCACGATCCGAGTTGGCTTTGTCCGCGGCGTAACCGTCTTTATATAAATACTTTTTGAAAAGCCACTGCGAAAATGAATGGAGAATCATTTCCTGGGCCACTCGTCGTTCTGAAAGGGGGCAGGCCTGCGACGCTCTATACCTTAAGACCTGAGAATGATAGTTGGCTACCTGACACACACTGGTAAGCAGCCGAGGGTAAGAATTCGCTAAGCAAATCCACTATGTAACACTATTTGGCTGGTAGTTTTTGCCCCAGGAGGTTGGTAAATTGCCCCGGCGGTTGGTAAATTGCCCCAGGAGGTTGGTAAATTGCCCCAGGAGGTTGGTAAATTGCCCCAGGAGGTTGGTAAATTGCCCCAGGAGGTTGGTAAATTGCCCAGGAGGTTGGTAAATTGCCCCAGGAGGTTGGTAAATTGCCCCGGCGGTTGGTAAATTGCCCCAGGAGGTTGGTAAATTGCCCAGGAGGTTGGTAAATTGCCCCGGAGGTTGGTAAATTGCCCAGGAGGTTGGTAAATTCCAGAACAACTTACTGTAAAGGCCGAAGTTCTTCGAGAACGACTGGGCCACGAAAAGCTCAAAGCCCTCGGACACGAAGTAACGAATGGCCCAAGCATCCTTATCCAGGCTGCCAGAGGCGAAGCCCTGATAGGCCGAGTCAAAGAACACAAACAGATTCCTCCTCTGTAGACACAAGAGACAGAAAAGGAACAATAATAATTGTACATTAATGTGTGTTTCATGAATCATGGATTAGACTTGACTTGACTTGACTTGACTTGACTTGACTCGACTCGACTTGACTCATGACTTCACTGCAATTTGTGAAACGGCATGAAAGGAGCTGTTCTTGAAGAGAAGATTATGGCTTTAAACTTTGCTTTTACAAAATATCCAAGAACTTAGGGTTTAATGGAAGATGGTTCTGAACATGTATGTATGACATAGTTTGACTACTCCAAAATAAAACACATCCAAATGACTCAGCCGTGAACTGAACTGAACTGTAAGACTTTTTTACCTTCATGACTTCTGAGATCTTCTTCCACTGGTCTGGGGTGGGGTCTGTTCCCGTCGGGTTGTGGGCGCAGGCGTGAAGGACAAACACGGAATGTTCTGGAGCGGTCTGCACATGAAGATTTGACAATGAAATGACATGGTCACATCATGACATTTATATCCAGGCACGCGTCAAAATATTCAAGAAGGAAGCCCCATCATTACGAGCTCTGGTGTCACGTACTACAAATGTCTATCTACAGTCCTGTAAGTAGACTTAGAAATAAAACTAGTGTTAACTAATCATCATTACAAGTGGCTCTTATTTTGTAACCAAACTGCCGTTCGAACTTCGAAGTGCTAGTATAACCCTTAGAGTATATATGAATAGAGACGGCACCCGGAGGAAACCCTGAGGCGAAATGGACATAGTGGGCGAATTTGGTATTGCAGCTCGAGCCAGTGCTGGTCCGTTGACTATCATTGCGCACGTTCATGTGTTTGGGGCCATGACACGTGAACGAATGTTTCATACGTGAACGCGCACAAACGGCACAATGATAGTCAACGGCAGCGTGTTCATGTGTTTGGGGCCAATCCATCCCAGAATGCACTCTGTTCCTACACGGAAGGAGGAGTGAAATCGCATCATGCACTTTTGAGCAACTTAATGCAAGTGGATGGGAGGAGAACTCGGGTGTCTTCTCTATTCTCTATTCATATATACTCTAAGGTATAACCAAGTAAACAAGAGCCCACAAGGCGGTGGTGGCTCAGGGGTAGAGTGCCTGGATGGTAACCGTAAGGTTGCCAGTTCGAACCCGGGCTCCCCCAGAGTTACTGTCGAAGTGTCCTTGAGCAAGACACTGAACCCCTAATTGCTCCCGATGTGCTAGTTGGTGCCTTGCATGGTTTCCGCTGCCATCGGTGTATGAATGTGTGTGTGAATGGGTGATTGTAATGCACAATCTCTGTAAAGCGCCTTGGATAAAGGCGCTATATAAATGCACCATTTACCATTAAACACAAGCTTTTAGCCGAAGTTCATATTTACGATATGAAAGCCATGCATCTGTCACACTGGAATTACGTTAAACATGGAACGTTCGCAGCATTAGCCGAGTAATTCACTTGATCTGGGATTAAGTGGTACTGAATTTGAGGCTCAACAAAAGCCAATTCATCCTAGCGTATATGACAGAGGACAATTTCACAATAAATTAAAATCTCTGCAAGTTTATTTTTTTAAATCACGATAAACAATAATAGCGATTATCATCCCATCCCTAGGTCCATGAATGAACGAAGGAAAGTTCATTCATTCCTAGATCCATGTGTAGATCAACGTCAAAGTCAGATTAACTCAAGGATGTTGCCGTGCCTCCTCCTTCCCAGACATACCTCTAGGTCGTTCAGAAGACCAGCGAGGTCCAGTCCTCGGTTGGCTGCGTCCCAGTAATGGTAGGGCCTGATGTCTGTGAAGCCAGCGTCAGCAAACACTGCATTGTGGTTCTCTGGAAGGAAGAGGATAAGTAGAACACAACACACATTCAGTGTTGTTTTCGTCGACTAAGACTAAGACGAAAAATGTTCGTCGACTACCTTTTTTCACTGACTAAAGCTATAAAAACGAATCTATGATGACTAAAACTAAGACTAAATATACTGACAATTTCGCCAACAAATAAAAACTAGACTAAAATGTTAGGAAGGGACTAATGGACAAGAGATCCAGTTTTATGCTGGGTTGCATGCTGAAAATAGCAGATATACTATATCTGCTATTTTCAGCATGCAACCAAAGTGTAAAATATGTCATTACAACGACATCAAGGCCTGTCAAACCACATTTTAGTCGACTAAATCAACTGTAGATTTAGTCGACTAAAATCGTATGACATTTAGTCGACTAAAACTAGACTAAACACTAGAACATTCCAGGTGAATAAAATGTGACTAAAACTAAGTGAAAACTATTCAAGAGACAAAGACTAAAACTAAAATAGAAATTTTCTGCCAAAAACAACACTGCACACATTACTCTACACATATAAAAACTGAAGGCTACTAGACTGAATCTTTAAAAAAAACAGTCATCTACATCTACCTCTGTTTTCTACCCCAGGAGAATGGAAGGCTAATATGTAACTGAGGCAGATATAATTATATGCTTTTTTGGTTTGTTTCTCTTCCAAGAAAATGGGGAATCAGAAGGTGGATGAGGAAATTGTTGATCAAATATTTTTTATTGTATTTTATTTTATTTATACAGTATATCATTGTCCTGTAATGTCATTCATGTCGAATGTCGTGTTTTTATGTTCTGTGTGGACCCCAGGAAGACTAGCTGCTGCTATGCACCAGCTAATGGGGATCCTAATAAAACTCTAAAACTCTAGATCAAAGCAAATCGTCTCCGATTCAAATTAGTATTCCGTATCGGAGGACAGATATAAAACTGATGTTCGGATGTTACCGATGTTTGGATGCCATTTGCAATCATTTATGTACAGTATGCATGCTGAACAACGCCCATCTGCTTCAAGCACGAAATCATTCCATGATTAATTAAAAGTATATGTATCTTTTAAAAACTCTACGAGCTTGTAGGTCTGCTATTTTTGAAAAATCGTGAAGATGTGGCACAAATCTTTGAATATATATTCTTTCAGAGCCAACGTTTTTAACTCAAATCTTCGCTTCCGAGGGGTTCCTGGAACGACATATTTTCAGATGGGGGTCGGTGGCCAATTACATAACATTTTTGGGGTTCTTGACATGAAACATTGAGCACCACTGACACAGAAACATCTTTCCCAAATAAACAAATATGTGAAAAGACAACAGAGCCATGGGATTCCGGTTACAACGTGGCCCTAAAGGGCAAGACCATTTTGGTAGAGGTTTGAGTTGTGGTTATCTTGCCCATGATTTAACTCCAAAAAGGTGTACAAGAAATCAACAATAGCTCCGTTGACTAGAAATGGATGCTGCTTACTTACATTGTACAGTGAAACGGCTCTCAAAGTAACACTTTTAAGCATCAAAGCATCATAATGAAACCCATAGAGTACCGTTTGTTTTTTAAATAAATATGTCAGCTTCCTGTTGATTTGGCAGAAAATAAATCTGGACTGGATTCACACATCCGGATCCTGATCTTCAAAATAGTACCACCAATAAGAAGTTGACAGTTTTATAAAAAATCACACCCGTGTGAACCGAGTGGTGTGAACCGAGTGGTGCAGAAGAATTATTCATTTTACTATATCGTTATGTTTGCTTATATCCAACCTTTATATTTTGCCATCAATTATAGTACTTGGCAATAATAATAATAATAATGAGTAGATCTGCTATAGGCTATAACATAATGTTTAACCCATTTAGGCCTGACGTCGAAATAAAAAAAAAGTCTTCGAAATCCTGGCGGTTTTCTGAAAACACATTATGTTTCTGTATCAGTGGTTCTCAAAAAATACACATTTTCACGATTTTTAAAAAATAGCAGACCTACAAGTTCATAGCGCGCCACTCGGTGGCGCGCTATGAACTTGTAGGTCTGCTATTTTTGAAAAACCTCATGTTTCTAGGTCAGTGGTGCTCAATATTTCATGTCAAGGACCGCAAAAATTATATGTAATTGGCCACCGACCCCCATCTGAAAATATGTTGTTCACGGGACCCCCCAGAAGCAAAGATTTGAGTTAAAAACATCCTGAAAAAAATATATATATTCCAAATTTGCGCCACATTTTCAAGAACTTTCAAAAATAGCAGACCTACAAGCTCATAGCACGCCACCGAGTGGCGCGCTATGAGCTTGTAGATCACAGCTATGAAGTATGAGGGCCCCGAGCTCCACACTAACCCCAGGTGGGCGCAGAGACATAGATGGGAGTTGCCGTATTGTTGACGCCATTGTACCAGCGACGCAGGAACTCTGCCCCGATCCTCAGGGCGCCGGTCCCTCCCAAAGCCTGGACTCCTCCTACCTGGAAGATATAAAAAGAAAACAAGGCACATGAGAGATGTTTTTAAGTTCTCCAAGGTCCCCAAGGTCGTATATTAACAGAAGTCTCAAGGTGAACCAAGTAGCTGGGGAAAAGCTTAGATAACACATAGTCTGACCCTGGAAGAGACAAAGCAATCGGTTTGCCTGCAAACGAGGGATGAAAATAACACAAAATTGCAGTAAAAAGGTTGACGCAATCAACTATTGTATTATTAGAATTTGGGGTTGTACTTGTAAATAGCCATTTTATTATTTCCATGATAAATTGTTTAATCTGCTTTTTAACCCATTTTGGGCGTGGACCCCTTTTGGTGTTAGCACTATGTTATGCTTTAGCTATTGAAAAATAGCAGATATACGAGCTTGTAGGTCTGCTATTTTTGAAAAAGATCGAAGAACCACTGACATAGAAACATAGCTTTTTCAGAAAACTGTACATTGTGCCAGTGTATTTACGAATCGACCAACAATTATGGACTCAAGGAGAGTGTAAAGTTGCCCGAGGGCCAAGGCTCCACAAACAGTCAGCGATGCTTTTTGATGGTTTTTATTGCTCCAAACTCCAGCTCCAGTGCAGATATTCGCACCGGAAAAATCAAACAACAAAAGTAATACTGGCCAAAATACAAAATAAAGAACTCAAAAATACTTAACGCTCAACGAAGGAAAAAGGAAAAATAACAAACTGCACTAGGCTATGCCCAGGACATGGGCCCTAGCAGCTCTCTCACGGGTGTGTCAGCATGATGCCTGCCCGAGCCTAACTGACTATCTCTGCCTGCAGTCTCCCCTTTATAGGAGAGGATCCTACCACCAACAGAGAAGCAATTAATTATACCCAGCCTATCTACAAGCTCCCAGTTATCAGCTGAACCTGAATCAGTAACCCCATACCTAGATGTTCTATTTTAGATTAATCATCATATGGGGTTACCTTAATTTCCCCAGATAATAGACATACTTTGATAAATAACATTGTGGAACACCCCTACTCCTCACCAGTACTTGGCACCTTCCCCCTCTTAAAGTGCCAGCACTGGAGAGGCCATACAAAATACTGAGGTTACAATAAACACACAGGTTAATAAACTGAATGTTTTCCCTGTGTGTATCATTTCATTTGTACATCCTGTAAATGCATACATCAACAGTATTGACATTAATGATAGGACCTGTCTGCCCCACTACCCACAGTCTGTGTGGTGTGTGCGTGCGTGCAATGTCCTTAATCAGTGTGTGTGTGTGTGTGTGTATAGGGCACGGGCTGCCCCGTGACAGAGAGCAAATTACTATCCAGCAAATTACTATCCTGGCTGTAAATCTAGCGTGCATGTGCATGCGTGTAGCCCTGGGATATATATAACTGTCAACTTATTGGTGTTTGAGAGTCTGAGCAAAAAGACAAATGCAAAAAAGTTGGCTAAATAACGTTCTGTCTCAGCTCTCATGGGCAGTGTATCTGGAGAAAATGGGGTGCGCACGCTTATCCGACATTACATACCATAAGACCGATATGGGGAAAGCGATCGGATCAAGGTCGGCGAACATGCGTTAAGGTTGGCGACCGGATTAAAGTTGGCGAAAATGCGTTAAGGTTGGCTAACATGCGTTAAGGTTGGCGACCGGATTAAGGTTGGCGAACATGCGTTAAGGTTGGCGACCAGATTAAGGTTGGCGAACATGCGTTAAGGTTGACGACCGGATTAAGGTTGGCGAACATGCGTTAAGGTTGGCGAACATGCGTTAAGGTTGGCGACCGGATTAAGGTTGGCGAACATGCGTTAAGGTTGGCGACCGGATTAAGGTTGGCGAACATGCGTTAAGGTTGGCGACCAGATTAAGGTTGGCGAACATGCGTTAAGGTTGGCGACCGGATTAAGGTTGGCGAACATGCGTTAAGGTTGGCGACTGGATTAAGGTTGGCGAACATGCGTTAAGGTTGGCGAACATGCGTTAAGGTTGTGACCGGATTAAGGTTGGCGAACATGCGTTAAGGTTGGCGAACATGCGCTGCTCCGTGCTTGCGGTTATGGTTAGGTTAGGGTTTGAGGTAGGTTGCCGTTGTCGGAAACTGTCGAAACTAAAGCCTGTACCCGAGAAAATTATGTTTCATAATATATCATTGAGTAGCGTTATCTTTTATCCTCTGCGTGTCAATAAGCATATGCAGCTGCAGTCGTATCTGGTTCGACCGCAATGTCACCTGTTTGGACCCATGCATTGCGCTTTTGTGCAGATCAACCCATTAAATCCGTTTCATTATAGAGTTTTGCATTGGATATAAAAAAAATAGCAGATATACAGGCTCACAGCGAGTCACTTGGTGCCACGCTGCAAGCTTGTACATCTGCCATTTACTTTTTGGGACAATCCTGAAAGTATGGGGAACTACGAATTTAGAAGGCATTCGTAGAAATCGGCCTCATGTCTTAAATCGGGTTAAAAAGATCACAATGGAAACAAGCCTTTGGGGTTTTCTTGTGTATTATGCATTTTAATTCATTTTTAAAACCCATTCTGTGCGGGAACCCCTTTTGGCGTCAGCATATGTTATGCTTTAGCTATTGAAAAATAGCAGATCTACAAGCTCATAGCGCGCCACCGAGTGGCGCGCTACGAGCTTGTAGGTCTGCTATTTTTGAAAAATCGAAGAACGACTGACATAGAAACATAGCTTTTTCAGAAAACTGTCAGAATGTATAAGACATTTTTAGAATCTGATCTCAGGTCAAAATGGGTTTTAATAAAGCGCTCATTCAATTAAATCAATCAAATAAAAACAATCCTAGTCCCTACCCTGTTGTCCTTGATGGCAGCGCTGTCCTCTCCCAGGGCCACCATGGAGGACGCGGAGCGGAACTCGGGCAGGCCCAGGATGGGCAGGTACTCGTGGTTCAGACTGTCGTCCTCCACGATCAGCTTCTCCACCTTCTTCACCACCGGCAGCACCCAGGGCAGGCAGTCATCAGTGCGGTACGCTGGAGGGAGGGGGACACAGGGACATCAGTACGGTACGCTAGAGGGAGCAGTGTTGTTTTTGGCAGCAGAATTTCTATTTTAGTTTTAGTCGTCGTCTCTTGAATAGTTCTCACTTAGTTTTAGTCACATTTTAGTCACCTGGAATGTTCTAGTGTTTAGTCTAGTTTTAGTCGACTAAATGTTATACGATTTTAGTCTACTAAATCTACAGTTGATTTAGTCGGCTAAAATGTGGTTTGACAGGCCTTGATGTCGTTGTCATGACATATCTTACACTTTGGTTGCATGCTGAAAATAGCAGATATACAATCTCACAACGCGTCGCAGCATAAAACTGGATCTCTTGTCCACTAGTCCCCTAGTCCCTTCCTAACATTTTAGACTAGTTTTTATTTGTTGACGAAATTGTCAGTATATTTAGTCTTAGTTTAGACACAGGGACATCAGTATGATATGCTAGAGGAGACACAGGGACATCAGTATGATACGCTAGAGGAGACACAGGGACATCAGTATGATACGCTAGAGGAGACACAGGGACATCAGTATGATACGCTAGAGGAGACACAGGGACATCAGTATGATACGCTAGAGGAGACACAGGGACATCAGTACGATATGCTAGAGGAGACACAGGGACATCAGTACGATATGCTAGAGGAGACACAGGGACATCAGTATGGTATGCTAGAGGAGACACAGGGACATCAGTATGATATGCTAGAGGAGACACAGGGACATCAGTATGATATGCTAGAGGAGACACAGGGACATCAGTACGGTATGCTAGAGGAGACACAGGGACATCAGTATGATATGCTAGAGGAGACACAGGGACATCAGTATGATACGCTAGAGGAGACACAGGGACATCAGTATGATACACTAGAGGAGACACAGGGACATCAGTATGATATGCTAGAGGAGACACAGGGACATCAGTATGATATGCTAGAGGAGACACAGGGACATCAGTATGATATGCTAGAGGAGACACAGGGACATCAGTATGGTATGCTAGAGGAGACACAGGGACATCAGTATGATATGCTAGAGGAGACACAGGGACATCAGTATGATACACTAGAGGAGACACAGGGACATCAGTATGATATGCTAGAGGAGACACAGGGACATCAGTATGATATGCTAGAGGAGACACAGGGACATCAGTATGATATGCTAGAGGAGACACAGGGACATCAGTATGATACACTAGAGGAGACACAGGGACATCAGTATGATACGCTAGAGGAGACACAGGGACATCAGTATGATATGCTAGAGGAGACACAGGGACATCAGTATGGTATGCTAGAGGAGACACAGGGACATCAGTATGATACGCTAGAGGAGACACAGGGACATCAGTATGATATGCTAGAGGAGACACAGGGACATCAGTATGATATGCTAGAGGAGACACAGGGACATCAGTATGGTATACTAGAGGAGACACAGGGACATCAGTATGATATGCTAGAGGAGACACAGGGACATCAGTATGATACGCTAGAGGAGACACAGGGACATCAGTATGATATGCTAGAGGAGACACAGGGACATCAGTATGATACACTAGAGGAGACACAGGGACATCAGTACGATATGCTAGAGGAGACACAGAGACATCAGTACGATATGCTAGAGGAGACACAGGGACATCAGTATGATACGCTAGAGGAGACACAGGGACATCAGTATGATATGCTAGAGGAGACACAGGGACATCAGTATGGTATACTAGAGGAGACACAGGGACATCAGTATGATACGCTAGAGGAGACACAGGGACATCAGTATGATATGCTAGAGGAGACACAGAGACATCAGTACGATATGCTAGAGGAGACACAGGGACATCAGTATGATACGCTAGAGGAGACACAGGGACATCAGTATGATATGCTAGAGGAGACACAGGGACATCAGTATGGTATACTAGAGGAGACACAGGGACATCAGTATGATACGCTAGAGGAGACACAGGGACATCAGTATGATATGCTAGAGGAGACACAGGGACATCAGTATGATATGCTAGAGGAGACACAGGGACATCAGTATGATACACTAGAGGAGACACAGGGACATCAGTATGGTATACTAGAGGAGACACAGGGACATCAGTATGGTATACTAGAGGAGACACAGGGACATCAGTATGATACGCTAGAGGAGACACAGGGACATCAGTATGATATGCTAGAGGAGACACAGGGACATCAGTATGATACGCTAGAGGAGACACAGGGACATCAGTATGATATGCTAGAGGAGACACAGGGACATCAGTACGATATGCTAGAGGAGACACAGGGACATCAGTATGATATGCTAGAGGAGACACAGGGACATCAGTATGATACGCTAGAGGAGACACAGGGACATCAGTATGATATGCTAGAGGAGACACAGGGACATCAGTATGGTATGCTAGAGGAGACACAGGGACATCAGTATGATATGCTAGAGGAGACACAGGGACATCAGTATGATACGCTAGAGGAGACACAGGGACATCAGTATGATATGCTAAGAGGAGACACAGGGACATCAGTACGATATGCTAGAGGAGACACAGAGACATCAGTACGATATGCTAGAGGAGACACAGGGACATCAGTATGATATGCTAGAGGAGACACAGGGACATCAGTATGATACACTAGAGGAGACACAGGGACATCAGTACGATATGCTAGAGGAGACACAGAGACATCAGTACGATATGCTAGAGGAGACACAGGGACATCAGTATGATACGCTAGAGGAGACACAGGGACATCAGTATGATATGCTAGAGGAGACACAGGGACATCAGTATGATACGCTAGAGGAGACACAGGGACATCAGTATGATATGCTAGAGGAGACACAGGGACATCAGTATGGTACGCTAGAGGAGACACAGGGACATCAGTATGGTATACTAGAGGAGACACAGGGACATCAGTATGGTATACTAGAGGAGACACAGGGACATCAGTATGATATGCTAGAGGAGACACAGGGACATCAGTATGGTATACTAGAGGAGACACAGGGACATCAGTATGATACGCTAGAGGAGACACAGGGACATCAGTATGATATGCTAGAGGAGACACAGGGACATCAGTATGATACGCTAGAGGAGACACAGGGACATCAGTATGGTATGCTAGAGGAGACACAGGGACATCAGTATGATATGCTAGAGGAGACACAGGGACATCAGTATGATACGCTAGAGGAGACACAGGGACATCAGTATGGTATGCTAGAGGAGACACAGGGACATCAGTATGATATGCTAGAGGAGACACAGGGACATCAGTATGATATGCTAGAGGAGACACAGGGACATCAGTATGATACGCTAGAGGAGACACAGGGACATCAGTATGATATGCTAGAGGAGACACAGGGACATCAGTATGATATGCTAGAGGAGACACAGGGACATCAGTATGATACGCTAGAGGAGACACAGGGACATCAGTATGATATGCTAGAGGAGACACAGGGACATCAGTATGGTATGCTAGAGGAGACACAGGGACATCAGTATGATACGCTAGAGGAGACACAGGGACATCAGTACGATATGCTAGAGGAGACACAGGGACATCAGTATGATATGCTAAGAGGAGACACAGGGACATCAGTATGATACGCTAGAGGAGACACAGGGACATCAGTATGATATGCTAAGAGGAGACACAGGGACATCAGTATGGTATGCTAGAGGAGACACAGGGACATCAGTACGATATGCTAGAGGAGACACAGGGACATCAGTATGATATGCTAGAGGAGACACAGGGACATCAGTATGATACGCTAGAGGAGACACAGGGACATCAGTATGGTATGCTAGAGGGGACAAGCAGAGAGACTCAGGCCTCATTTATAGTACATTTATTGCACAACTGTGTCTTCTTGACGAAGAAGAGGGGGGGGGATCACACCCGGTACAACTATACTTTTATTTACTGTACTGTACTGTACTGTACTGTGCTCAGTACAATATTGGCCTGTGAGATGTAGTGGGGTAGTAGCTGGTGTCCTGCTGGGTGTAATAACAAGCACAGTTGTTGACTTAAGCACAGGGTTGTAATGACCCCTCCTTCCTGGTGTGTGTGTGTGTGTGTGTGTGTGTGTGTGTGTGTGTGTGTGTGTGTGTGTGTGTGTGTGTGTGTGTGTGTGTGTGTGTGTGTGTGTGTGTGTGTGTGTGTGTTCAAAACAGCTGCAGGGGTCAATAGGTCATACTCTGACATATAGGGACAAACAGACATACAGACAAATTACACACACACACACACACACAGTCACGCTTGGCACCGCTTCAGAAAGATTAGCATTTTAGAGCAGGGGTCCTCATCTTTTTTCAGGCCAGCTGAAAGAGATGAAGCAGGGACGCACCACAGTACCACTACATGTTGTATAAAATTGTGTTTCAAAATCAAACTTTTTCATAGATAGTTTAATAGACTTGTTTGACAGCACTATCATTGTGTAGCGTACTAGTGTTCATTGTGTTGGATTCACTCTGCTATTTGTGGCTAAGTTCTCCTCAGAACAGGGATGCTAGGGTTCAAGCCAATGGGGTAAAACAAAACCTATTACGCAACGATGTGGCCCCCCCTGTATTAACCCATTCTGACCTGAGATCAGATTCTAAAAATGTCTTCTACATCCTGACAGTTTTCTGAAAAAGCTATGTTTCTATGTCAGTCGTTCTTCGATTTTTCAAAAATAGCATCCCTACAAGCTCATAGCGCGCCACGCTATGAGCTTGTAGGGATGCTATTTTTCAATAGCTAAAGCATAGCATAATGCTAACACCAAAAGGGGTTCCCGACCCAAAAATGGGTTAACTCCTGGGCTACGGCCTGGACCAGACCCCTGCTTAAGAGACCACATCCTCTGTGCTGCCTATTAATCAGCTAAACATCCCAGACTATAGAGCGTCGCAGTCCCGCCCCCCCTCGAGAGACCCGGAAAATAAATCCCTGTTAATTTTCCTATTCATAGACTTTTCAGAAAGTATTTATTTAAAGACGTTTACGCCGCGGACAAAGCCAACTTTTGTCGTGACAAATCATGACAATAAACACAATGTTTTGGGCCAAACAAAGAATTAGAAAGTAGAAAAAAATGGCAGGTTACAACACTTTTTTTTCTTTGTAATTATTTGTTTGGTCCAAAATATTGTGTTTGTTGTCATGATTTGTCACGACTCGAGTTGGCTTCGTAAAAGGTCGCTTAAAAGGTCTTTAAATAAATACTTGTTGAAATGTCTATGGGAAAAATGCATTGGGATTCATTTCCTGGGCCTGGCGTCGTCATGAAAGGGTCGGGACTGCGACGCTCTATAGTGGGTTTAGGATAACCTCTTCCCTCTAGTTTCTACCCGAGAGATATTTTTTTGTTGCACTTTACCATTTCCGTCATTGCCTTGCACGACTCTGCCGAGGTCACCTTGACTACTGTGGGATCGACTGTGCATGTCTGAGGGACATTGCACAGGGAACTCGCGTCCCCTCAAATGAAAGCAATCTAATCTGTGAGCAGGGCACAGTGTATCAGGTGACAACTGCCAAGTTCATTTAAATGCCACACATCCACCAGACTGGAGGAATTCATTATTACAACAATCAACACATTGCCAATAAGTAACTCATTTTATTATAATAGAACATTCACAATCACCATAGGATTCTGTTCTAAGGTCGACCTTAAAGACTGTGTGTGTCAGTTTAGAGCCAGCATAAGTTTAGAGCCAGCATAAAACAGCAGAGGCCTGTCTGCAAATTCACTGCAGTGAAGCCTTTTCATATCAAGGACCCCCAGTTTGATATGCATTATTTAGGCTATGGACCCAAATTTGATATTTATATTTCTACACAGAGTTGCAGATCCGCAAGGGTCCATTTGTCCTGAACTGGGGACCCTCTAAAAACACCCTCAAAGACCCCTGGAGGTCCCGGGACCACATGTTGAAAACCAGAGTCCTAAAGTAAGAACAGTCTTGTGAGTGGAGGATTACAGGGTTTGAAAGCATGAGTCAGCTAAGAACATTCTCTGCCGATCCATGCAGCGGTATGAACTCACCTGATCATTTCCCAACACAATGCATTATGTATTATGTTATGAAGGTATGGTGGCAAAGTTCATATACATGTAATGTTACTATACTTGGCAATTTAACACCAATTACTGTGACACTCTCCAGGAGGCTGGGAAGAGCACCTGTTATTGTTAACCGTTTGGTAATTACAAACCCCCGCAATGGCCCGCATAGCACAGCTGATTCAAATGAAACTAACCTATTTATATTACGCTAACTGTGAATGTTAGTCAGCTATACAGTAGGACCGTGAAAGGGCAGACCACATGTCACTTCTGTGTTGTTCTGAAAGAGTTATAAAGCTGGGAGGCAGGCACACTGCTGCTCTGTAACCTGATGACGATGATGACTACAAAATAAATAAAGAATGGATTGATCCCTAAAAGATGGTTTTGCGGCATGCTTTTTCATTCTCTGCTGAATATTATTAAGTAAGATCAAAAACGTCCATTATACAGTAGGACTGTGTGTGTGTGTGTGTGTGTGTGTGTGTGTGTGTGTGTGTGTGTGTGTGTGTGTGTGTGTGTGTGTGGCGCAGTAAGCCATGATTACAGGACATGGGTGAGGCACTCTGAATATCTCATGTCATGTACCATCCGTTACATATATTGACCTACAGTAACTGGTTTTTGTGGCACAGAGAAATATTGTGGCAACAAGACTAAAAATGCATGCAACACAAAGACTATTAGATGCCTTAAACCTGAAAACATCACCTGTCCCTCTCAATGGGTAACCTTTAATAGGTATATCGGGAGAGGCTTGTTGTCGGCATCAGCCAATAACACGGTTACAATGTGATATAGACGGACCCCTGGGAGATGGATGCTGAGGTGGAGGTTTACCGCACAAACGGACACACCCAAGCCTTGCTGCTCATACGCCGATTTGGCGGTGGCCCAGGATCGAACCCATGACCTTGTGGTCCAAAGGCGAGAGCTCTACAGGCCGAGCTATACCGCACACACCGTTGAGCACTCGTGAATGATGGCACATGCGCATCATTGTGATGTCTCAGAACATCATTGTGATGTCAGAACAAGGCCAGCTCCATATATGGAGATCTAGGGGTGATCATAGTGTGATCAATTTGGGCCCTGTCCAGAGCCTGGGCAGAAGCTGGTTCTGGACAACCGGCTATCCGACGGACTCGACACCGGGCACGGCACTCCCTATGGTGGTGTCGCGTGTGTCAAATTTGAAGACGGTGAGGAGAACGGTTTTCGAGTTACGTGCATTACAGTCGTATGTACAGACACATGTACAGAGGCATTTCTTGTAAGATGGGGGGGGGGACAAATCGCCCATCACAGGCAGCGTGAAGGGTGATTTGACCCGTCCCGAATCAATTGTCATCAGTCCAATCATCTCTGAGAGGAAGTGAAGTCAATCATAACCGAATTACCTTGGATCAAGACTATCATATACTAACATATACTCGTCGAAGTCACTGAACGGCCCTGCGTACCAAACTGTTTCAAATTTGCACACAATGCAGGAGGAGGCAGCAGCGCGACCCGTTAATAAAAACACTTGGGAAAAAAATCACCTGCACAGAATTTCTTGACAGAACGTAGCTCATAACATGTATACGGTGGATTTTTATGAAACAAAAGCTTGGCAGATTGAGAGGGCAATTCAAGCTTTCCCTACACCTGTCAATGGAGGGTATTGCAACTCTAGATTCATCCCATTATAAAAGAAATCTAGAGTTGCAAATATATATCATAATATATATGACAGCCTTGTATCAAGGCTAGCCATTTTCCAGGATTACACCAGCGAAATCAAATATCATCCTTTGAAATTCAGCACCTGGCATGACAAAGCACCAGGACTTAGTATAGTACAACAGCAACTATAATTTTAGTAAGCAAAGCAGTCATTTCTGGATGAGCTCCTAACTGCACAATCTAACCTTCAAGACTGTCACATACTGTGTTTTATCGAATCTGACTGGACCAAGGCAATCTAAATGTTTGGGCTACTGTCAAATGCCAATGCACTTGGCACAGACATATACGTTACTGTAGTAGTTTGACAGCTGAGCTGGCTAGCAGCAGAGAGCTCAAAGGCAAAGCTAAGGTCAACTAAAGGATGTATAAAAGAAAATACGTTGGCATGACATTCAAGATAAGTAACCCCCACTTATAGTCCCAGCTGCTTAAATGTGTACCAGCATTCTAGAAGACGACATTCTACGTTAGTTGCATGGCAAGCTAAAGCAAAGCACAAGAACGGCTGAGTATCCTCGGGAATCTGCGCTGTTAGCATTAGCATTAGCTCTGGTCCATTCTAACGCTATGGACCAGAGCTACTACATTAGCATGATATGAGTCTCAATTCGTACCTCCAACTCCCAGGTTCACCTTCTGCGGATGGGGGTCTTCTCTGAAGTCAGCCGTCAGCTTGAAGACAGCCACGGGTGGGGCCTGGGGGACTTCGCTGAAGATGGACATGCTCGTATAAAGGGGACGGGGGGACAGTGACTGCAGTGACGGCTGTGAGGAGAGTCTGAGAGCCGGGGGCCTGGGAATCACCTTCAACCGGCCGCTTTCAGGACGAAATGGGTGTGAATCCAACAACCAATTGAAACGCAAGGGGAGGGGATAACAACACTGGATGCGGCCAATCAGGGTAGAGCAAAAGTCACGTCACGCACGCGACCTTTAATCTCTACCCTGACGTCTCCCTGACGTTAAAAGCCTGGTGACGCGAGGTTAGTGGTTACCCTGACCAGAGCCATGTGACCCTGACCAGAGTAATCTGGTCTTTTTTCCCCTCACTGTATAGGCCTATGTATCTTTTCCCTTTTAACCTCTATGATGATTTCCTGTTTTGACTATATAGTTGTGTAATATTCGTATGTCTCTAATTGTTTTGATGAATTGAAAATGGTGGGCCCTATTGTAGACAAGTGTAATGCTTTATGGTGTCGTCCACTCACAGTTAACAGTTGTTGTATTGAGTTGTACTTGAAATGTACTGTAATTCTGCAAACTGTTAATAAATCAATCAATCAATCAATCAGAGTGTCGACACCAGCGTTGACTCCCATAGTCCCATTGTAACAATGGAATGCGGAAGTGCTCAATCTATCTATATCTCAATCTTAGAGTATCTCAATCTGATCTCAATCGATCTCAAATTCTCAATGGGATAGTTCCAAATTCAATGTTTGGAACTATAGCCCATAGCACTTGCTTTGTGGCGAGATAAAAGCGTGTCGCCACTCTCTTACTAGATTACTCTGACCCTGACCAGAGCTTGACGTGTCCCTGCTGATTATTAGTGATACAACTCAAAACTGATATGTATAATGGTGAATTTGAATTACTAGAGTGGTGACAGTTGGGCACTGGCCTACTTGGAACACGTAAATTGGAAATGCATGCCCCACCCAGTTATTATGCCCAGATATGGAGTTCTTTGTCAGGCATGCCCATTATCCAACGGGCCTGTTGGGCCCAAGCCCAGGGGCCTCTGAGCTAGGGGGCCCCCTGAGCTTCAGCCTCCGGCTCAAGCTTAGGGGCCCCCAGAAAGTGCAAAGTTAATAACAACTCTTTGCCAGTTATGCATGGGCTTATCATGTCAATAAAATAACCCCAAATGTCCTAAAGACCTAAACCAGTGGTTTTCAACTGATTGTGAATGAGGCACCGCCACCCTGACTTAGAATCAACCTGGGTACCATTGTTGTGTTGGGTGGGAATATGGGCTAAGCCTAAGATTAGTGCTCTTTTATCACTTGCTATGCATCCCATGTGTATACAACATCCCACTGTGTCCCAACTCTCAACCAATGGTCCATAGTAGGCAGAAAATGTAAAAAGAAAAAAAACAAATCCTACATTACTAAATGCATGGTCAGGGATCACATGCAATACCTCCACAGACGACCTGTTGAAAACCCCTGTCCTAAACCTTATAATACATGTTACTGCAAGTGTTTTAAACCATGGGTTTTCAACATGTGGTCCGTGGACCACTGGTGGTCCGTGGAGGTATTGCATGTGGTCCCTGACCATGCATTTAGTAATGTAGGATTTGTTGATTTGTTGTCTCCACCAGGCCGAAGGCATGTGGGGAGAGTATGTTTTGCACTCCGTCCGTCCGTTTGTGTGTCCGTCCGTCCGTCCGTCCGTCCGTGTGTCCGTGACCAGCTAATCTCGGCCACCGTTAACCCGGTCGATGCCATATTTTGCACACACACTCCCTGGATGCCAACGATGAACCTCTGCCCCAAACTTTCCAGAACGGCCTGTTATAGCGCCACCAGGAGGCCGCTTTGTGCAAAACAAGTTTTTGCACAGTACACCTACAGATTTTGTCCAAACATCACGCAAATTGGTACACAGTCTCTCTAGAGCCATTCAACGAAACGGGTCTTTCAGATTTATCAGACTCCATCCTGATTGGTTAAGATTGGCTTCCAAAGTTCACAGGAGTGCTCAGTTTCAAACAAAATGCTGCAAATCATGAACACATCGCGTGATTTCCGTGAAATTGTGCACCCACATTCCCACTAGGCCGAGGACAAAATGCCACATGAACAATTTCAACTCAGCCTCAAGGTGGCGCTATAACTGGCCGAAAAGTGTTTTTACCTCTAACTGCACGGATCTGTGGATAACCTGGTGGAGACCTGTGCCCGGAAGGGCACTTTTTCTAGTTTTAAATGTTCTTTCCACTAGTTGAGAAACCGTGAACTGAATGACCTGGTGACCTTGACCATGTAGTCATTTACTGACAAGTTGGAGTTCAAGAAAAAGGGAGTTAGAATCTCAAGAAAGGGGAAGTGCACCAGATTGTCTGGTTGAGTCATAATTATTAGGACATTTTGCCAGCAGTAGTCAACGGTTGAGAAACAGTGGGATGTATACACTAATACACATGGGATGCATAGCAAGTGTTAACTTACAAAAGCACTAATCTTAGCCCATACCCCCACCCAACACAATAGTGGTCCCCAGGTTGATTCTAACCCTCTAACACCCGCATTAATTTCTACTTGCAAAAAATTGATTTCAACCTTACTACTACTTTGTACTACTAGGACTAAGACTAAATAATATGTTAAAAAAAAAAAAAAAAAAAAGTTTGATGAAAAATGTATAATAATGATATAATAATGATATAATAATATAATAAATTAATAATTTACATTTTGGGGATATCTTTCACAATAATGAATAAAACATGTTCTAGACATTCTAATGATCACAAAAAAACATATATTACAATTATTTTACCTACTTTTATTAGGGTAAAGGTCAAAAGTCTTAGGTTAAAAAATGTTCAAAATTAGAGTCCAGACATTTTTTATTTGTGTGAATTTCAGCCTCTGTGGGGGGTATTTATATGCAAATATCAATACCAATGGCATTGAAATGGCATTGCAATGAACATCACTGATGACGTTTAGGTGAAAAAAGAACAGAAAAAAAAAAGAAATAGTAATAAAATAAAATAAAATTGTTGCTAAAAAGCAACGCTGGGTGTTAGAGGGCTAAGGCAGGGAGGTGGTCCCTGGTTCACAATCAGTTGAAAACCCCTGTTTTAAACCATCAGTTTATCCATAATGCTACCTTTATCCATAATGCTTCCAGAGGGAGGTCTCCAAAAAGCCCTTTATCTCTAGATCCGCCTGTGGCCCAAATATTGAGTCTATATGCAGATGTGAGAACATCATTGTGATGTCAGTCTGACATCACAACGAACTTCTGACAGCTGGCTTGTTCTGACGTCAACAAATTTGAAGTCGGTGGGGCCAGTGGTTCTCGGGTTACGTGGATTACAAGACGTACGTACACACACACATCACGTACAGAGACTTGGTGCATTTATTGCGACCGAAGGTCACAGTTAACTATGGAATCGTGTATTTCCCGTCAGTGTGTTAGTTGGTTGGTCACTCCAGGCTCGTGACATCACGTGACATAATTCAGGGATGATGTCATCAATATCAAGCCCATATCAAGGGCCCATATATGGAGATCCCTGATGTAATCAATATTGGCCGCAGCGACTCTACATCTGACCTCAAACCCTTAGATCTCCATATATGGAGCTGACCATTCCATATGTTGATCCTTCCCCATCCATCCTTCCTCTTAGATGATCCCTTTTGACTGATACCTGTCCATTTAAACTCTAGACGGGCCCGCCCCAAAGTTATTAGTGCAGCCGCAACTGGGAGCCGGCAAAAACTAGAGTTCTCAACAGACCCGAAAATTAAGGCCCAGCCCTACCTGGGCCCTCATCAAACCCTGTACACTCAAGACACTGCGCCCGCTCACCCACTGCCACCCTTAGATCTCCATATATGGAGCTGACCTGTTCTGATGTTAGAACTATATTTATAAGAAGCGGTGCCTGCTGCCTGCATGGGTACTAGCCTACTTGGAACGATGCAGGTTGGAAATGAATGCCCCACCCAGTTATGTCTGTGTCTCTTTTATACCCATTTAAACTGAGTTCTTTGTCAGGCATGCCCAATTATCGAGTCATGCCAGAACATCATTGTGATGTCAGAACAGCCAGGCCAGCTCCAGGTTTGATCGATTGGCTAATTTGGGCCCTGTCCAGAGCCTGAGCAGAGCCTAGGCTTTTGTGTTGGTTCTGGACAACGATGTATCCATGACTCAAGGCCGGGCACTGCACTCCCTGTGGTGGTATGGAACGAGTGTGTCAAATTTTTAAGTCGGTGGCGCAAACGGTTCTCGAGTTACAGACGTCTGTATCCTAATTTATATTAGGATGGTGACGTTTGAATCATTTTGGATACGCCGTCGCCGATCCCACTCTATAGCCTACTTATCACCTGAATTGATTCAATATGAACCTTGTAGCCTATATTATAAAATGTAAACATGTGCAAAAGGCAGATCCCACCACCAGATGTCAGTAGAGCCAAGCAATGAAATTAAATGTAGCAACATTGTAATTGGAAATGGAATGTACTATGTGAGAATGACTTGTCGCTCTCGCCTGTCTCTCTATCTCAATTCAATTTCAATTAAATTAAAATTGCTTTATTGGCATGAGAAAACATACATTTACATTGCCAAAGCAAAAAGTGGAACAATCACGATAAAAAAAAACTGTAGGCCTATGTAGAATTGAAAGTCAGAATCTCCAACTCCAATAAATCAATTTCTATGAACCGAGTAGCCTACCTAAACTTAACCTTAAAGGACAACTTTAGTTTTTTTCAACCAAGGTTCATGTTTTAGGTTGTTATTAGAGAAAGTAAAAGATGAGTGTTCATTTCTTCTCATTTGCTGCTTTCTTTCGTTTTAGGGATTTTAGCTCTTTTTGACCGGGGGGCGGGGGCATTCGAGCATGGGGCTAAATATGTATTTTTTTTACAAAATCTTATGGTGATTTATCTTTGTATTATTTACTATAGTCCTAATAAACCCCAGGAAATTACATCTGGCCACAGAAGATCACAGGATCTACTGAATGTGAAGGTAGCCTACTGGGGGAAGGCGTATACTGTGTGTATAGGCTCAATATGTCAGTTTGTCACATTCAGTAGATCCTGTGATCTTTTGTGGCCAGATGTAATTTCTTTGGGTTTATTAGGACTATAGTAAATAATAAAATAATAAATCGCCATAATAATTTGTAAAAAAAATACATATTTAGCCCCATGCTCGAATGCCCCCGCCCCCCTGTCAAAAACTGCTAAAATCCCAAAAACAAAAGAAAGCAGCAAATGAAAGAAAATTAACACTCACCTTTTAGTTTCTCTAATAACAACCTAAAACATGAACCTTGGTTGAAAAAAACTAAAGTTGTCCTTTAACCCTCCCTAACCGGACCCTATAGTAAACTATGCCTGCCCGGGAGCCAATCACACATAAGTGTGAGTATTGTATAGAGATCGGGTGTGATGTCTGTTGAATATAATGTTGAGTGAGAAATGTAACTTTATATTATGTTGTAGGCTACAACATCCTTTAAATGTTAGGTTAGTAATAGGCTATAATTGAGAATGTATAGCTGCATGGGTTAATGACTGTTAATTGATGTGGTAGGAGGATCCACTCCACTAAAGAGGGAGGCTGCACGGGTAGGGCCTCAGTTAGTTGGGCTTGGAGCAACAAGCTGTAAGCAAAGTTGTTTGCTTTAGTTTAGTTTGCTGTCAAGTTGTATTTTCATTTTCAATATGTTGGTAAAGCCTTATTTTGATTTGTTATTTAAGGCCTTCACTATTTATACAGACTGCACTGTAGGCTATAACTGTTGGGGCGGCAGTGGCTCAGGGGTAGAGTGGCCGGAGAACCGCAGGTTCCCAGTTCGAACCTGGGCTCTGGCTCCCCCAGAGTTAGTGTCGAGGTGTCCTTGAGCAAGACTCTGAACCCCTAATTGCTCCCGATGTGCAGGTTGGTGCCTTGTATGGTTTCCTCCGGCATCGGTGTCTATATAAATGCACCATTTAGCATAAAACCATTTGGTCAAATCTTTGTAGCCTTGACCAACCGGCCAACTTTACACACACACACACACACACACACACACACACACACACAATGGTATATAGGCTAGTCTATAGGATGGTTGTGTTCCATTTGATATCCTTCTCCTTTATCAGCTCACGAATCTTGCTGCTTTTTTCACATTGTTGCGCACGCACGCACGCACGCACGAACGCACACACACACACACACACACACACACACACACACGCACGCACGCACACACACACACACACGCACACACACACACACACACACACACACACACACACACACACACACACACACACACACACACAATTCAAGGTTGTGACTGTCAAAAAAATAGAGTTGAGTGATAAATATTATTGATCACAATCCAAAAACATTATGAGCTAATTATAATTGTAGCCTAATTGTAATAACACAATAAACAGAGAATGTCATAAGATGACAGCATATACTTACAGCATACATCACATCAGCATACATACATCACAATCTTTTGTTTTGTTTTAGGCCTTTATTGATAGATACAATTAAGTGAAGATAGGGAGAGAGAGAGAAGGGGACACGCAGCAAAGGTCGTCATGAACGGGACTCGAACACGCGACACGCTGTCAAAAGCCACAGGCTTTGGCCATCACAATCATGTTAAGCTATTCAAAAATTAGCAGATGTACAAGCTCACAGCGCTGCGAGCTTGTATACATTAATTAACAGTTTTGAAACATCTATGGACCCTGCAGGGCAGGCACAATACAATTTCAGATAGGGGGTCCATGGCCACATCGACTTGGGGGTCCTCCTCGACACGAGATGTCGACGAGGCGACCCCTCAGAAGACTTTACGTTAAACATACAGGTGTTTACGGTCCCTCTCTCTTTCTTTCTCTTCTCCCGTGTGTGTTTGAACAGCTTGATGAATTGCGCCTGCTTCACATCTGTATAACTTCCACTTACACCCCTCCTGTGTAGCTGGAGTAGCATGTTTTTGTGCAAGTGAAGTGTGACTCTGACACTCACTCTCACACACACACACACACACACACACACACACACACACACACACACACACACACACAAGCACACGCACACACAGACACACTTTACATTTAGCGCTTCACACATCACACACAGTTCCTCTCGCTCCTGGTCATTGCCAGATACAGGGCCTCCTCTTCTCTTCTCTCCTCTCAGCCTCTTCTCCATCCATCCACTCTTTCTCCCCCTCTGTCCCCTCTTCAAAGATGCTAGCGTGAACCATCAACAGTGTTGGATTTCAAAGGGGGGCGAGGGACTAACGCTTGCAGGGATGAGGCTGATTGAGTCAATTTGTCTGCATGATGGACCTTTGGTGTCATAGACTATAGACTACTGGGCTGTATCCTGACAACACAGGGACGTCTAGAGTGTTTAATTTAACTCAGAGAGTGTGGAAATGTAGAGTTACAAATTGATAAATTAACAGAGGATATATTACCGTGAAAGGCTTTCAGCCATATAGTGTATTAAAGACAGATGTTTTACTGCTATAGTTTAATAATAAATTATATTGTGCCCAGCATTGTACATATACAGCAGGCAGAATATGTGGAGTGAGTCTGCAGTCCTCACTGAGTTTATTCCACAGCTTGGGAGCCAGGAGAGAGAAGAGTGCAATGGCGTTGGCCAGGGTGTTTTATAGGGAAGGTTTACTTTAAACAGTCTCCACAATGTTATCTGGGGGTTGGATCATATACCTGAAGGTATGGGGGGTGCCACACCCTTGGTTAGCCTATATAGGCCATTAGCAGTGTTTTGTATAGGCTTCTGGGTGCATGCAGCGACAAGGAGCCACGTGTGCATCTTGGAGTGTTTAGAAATAAAAGTAGGAGCAATGTACAGGACTTTGTGATACCATTGGAGAAAGATCTGGACGACTATAAGGCTATTGGTACATGCTGTATACCAGTGAGGGGCGCTCTTAATCATCATCACACATCATATACACATGCTCAGCCAATCATAGCATCACAAATGTCATTCCGGCCAATCGTAATTTCACTTTTCTGTCCTCACTTTTGTTTTCAATGTTTGTGTTTACACAAACACTGAAAGCTGGACATATAGGAGGGCCCCTCAAAAAAGAAAAAAAGTTAAAATATGGAGATAGGAGGTTTCTGCCCGACAGCAACTATATTCTCTCTCTAGTGGAGCTGGTTGTACTCTGTCAACACCTATTATGGAATGACATGGTCCTCAAAATGGCAGTGTGGTGGTGGTGGTGTTGTCTCAAACACAATACCACTACGGCATGCGTGCTGTACTTGCACATGTGTGTGTGTGCGTGTGTGCGTGTGTGCAAAGGGCAGAGAGGAGGGGGCCAGGTACCTGCATGCATGGCGAGCCTTACATCACCCTGTCACCCCCTCCGGCCTTTATTCCACTACATGTTTTCATTCCTGCACTCGCTGACAGAGATACCGACTGTAAAGACGTTCCACGCTCATGTGTACATGCAACGAACAAGAAGACATTCCTGCCTGCCTCTGTGCGTGCATCGTGCGTGCGTGCATGCGTGCGTGCATGCGTGCAGGTATATCCTTTCGTTATAGGTGTTTCCATATGAAGCTGATAAGCTTGGTTTTCCATGGCCTATTCAGGACTCATGTATAGGGGAGAGGGTTTAGAGGGCAGATTTCAACAGCCACCATTCCTTGTCAGCTGAGTAATTATCAGATTTGCCTTGGCGGCCCCTGCAGAAGCCAACAGGACTGAGGCGGGAGGGAGGCCCTCCCCGAGGGCCGACCGAGGCTGAGAGAAGTGAGCCGTCACTGGGGACAGTTTTGACAGGGCCGCCCCCTGGGGGGGACGATGACCAGGACTGAGTCTGACAGCTGCTTTAGTCAAGAGATTCTGCATGCTCCCACTACCCCACCCCCCATCAACCCCGCCCCCACACACACAAACAATCCACCCCATGGCTCCAGCAAGTGCTTTTCCCAAACAAGTCCCAACATACTTTTGCACACATGCTTGCACATATAGATGCACATGCTCACACACACACACACACACACACACACACACACACAGACACACAGTCACACACGCACACACACGCACGCATGCACGCACGCATACACACACACACACACACACACACACACGCACACACACACACACACACACACACACACACACACACACACACACACACACACACACACACACACACACACACACACACACACACACACAGGCAAGCAAATGGACATGGGCCCAACACACTACTGCAAGTATATGCATACCATACAGCATAAACATACATGTGTATGAACAAGCAAACATGATCCCAACACACACACACACACACACACACACACACACACACTGCCACTCCCCAACACCAACCATCACACTCAGACGTGCATGCTGTAATCCCCTATTATTTTTGAGGGGCGCTAGCCCCTCCTATGCCCAGCTTTCCGGGTCTGTGTGAACACAAACATTGACTTGTGATTGGCTGATCACCCCATAAAGTGATGATTTGATTGACTGAGCAAAGTACATATTGAAGATAAAAGTGAGGGCAAAAAAGTGAAAGAACGCCAAAAGTGATTGGCCGGAATGACATTTGTGATGATTTGATTGGAATGTGATGTATGGTGATAAGAGCGTCCCTCACTTCACACGATGGGTGTGATTTTTTGACAGACCCTCGAAGATGCAAAGACCACAAAGAGAGTCAGTTATAGGTACCTTTTTGGGGATCTCCAGAAGGAGAGGATGAAGATTCAGAGGTTGGATAAAGAGTCTGTTGCAGCACCATGTTGGTTGGATGAAGAGTCTGTTCCTTCCAGCACCATGTTGGTTGGATGAAGAGTCTGTTCCAGGCCCATGTTGGTTGGATGAAGAGTCTGTTCCAGGCCCATGTTGGTTGGATGAAGAGTCTGTTCCAGCACCATGTTGGTTGGATGAAGAGTCTGTTCCAGCACCATGTTGGTTGGATGAAGAGTCTGTTCCAGGCCCATGTTGGTTGGATGAAGAGTCTGTTCCAGCACCATGTTGGTTGGATGAAGAGTCTGTTCCAGGCCCATGTTGGTTGGATGAAGAGTCTGTTCCAGCACCATGTTGGTTGGATGAAGAGTCTGTTCCAGCACCATGTTGGTTGGATGAAGAGTCTGTTCCAGGCCCATGTTGGTTGGATGAAGAGTCTGTTCCAGCACCATGTTGGTTGGATGAAGAGTCTGTTCTAGGCCCATGTTGGTTGGATGAAGAGTTTGTTCCAGCACCATGTTGGTTGGATGAAGAGTTTGTTCCAGCACCATGTTGTTTGGATGAAGAATCTGTTCCTTCCAGCACCATGTTGGTTGGATGAAGAGTCTGTTCCAGCACCATGTTGGTTGGATGAAGAGTCTGTTCCAGCACCATGTTGGTTGGATGAAGAGTCTGTTCCTTCCAGCACCATGTTGGTTGGATGAAGAGTCTGTTCCAGCACCATGTTGGTTTGATGAAGAGTCTGTTCCAGCACCATGTTGGTTGGATGAAGAGTCTGTTCCAGCACCATGTTGGTTGGATGAAGAGTCTGTTCCAGCACCATGTTGGTTGGATGAAGAGTCTGTTCCAGCACCATGTTGGTTGGATGAAGAGTCTGTTCCAGCACCATGTTGGTTGGATGAAGAGTCTGTTCCAGCACCATGTTGGTTGGATGAAGAGTCTGTTCCAGCACCATGTTGGTTGGATGAAGAGTCTGTTCCAGCACCATGTTGGTTGGATGAAGAGTCTGTTCCAGCACCATGTTGGTTGGATGAAGAGTCTGTTCCAGCACCATGCTGGTTGGATGAAGAGTCTGTTCCAGCACCATGTTGGTTGGATGAAGAGTCTGTTCCAGCACCATGTTGGTTGGATGAAGAGTCTGTTCCAGCACCATGTTGGTTGGATGAAGAGTCTGTTCCAGCACCATGTTGGTTGGATGAAGAGTCTGTTCCAGCACCATGTTGGTTGGATGAAGAGTCTGTTCCAGCACCATGTTGGTTGGATGAAGAGTCTGTTCCAGCACCATGTTGGTTGGATGAAGAGTCTGTTCCAGCACCATGTTGGTTGGATGAAGAGTCTGTTCCAGCACCATGTTGGTTGGATGAAGAGTCTGTTCCAGCACCATGTTGGTTGGATGAAGAGTCTGTTCCAGCACCATGTTGGTTGGATGAAGAGTCTGTTCCAGCACCATGTTGGTTGGATGAAGAGTCTGTTCCAGCACCATGTTGGTTGGATGAAGAGTCTGTTCCAGCACCATGTTGGTTGGATGAAGAGTCTGTTCCAGCACCATGTTGTGAATCCGTTGGTTGTTAGAAGCATGCCGACTTACCGAGCCACGCCCCCTCAGTCATCACATCACTTTTGCTCGGCATGCGGGATGACATCACAACCCAAATCACAGAGGTTTTAACATGCGTGCCAAATTAAAGCAGAGGCACAGAGACTAATCAATGTTTGTGTTTTCTCGTAAATTAACTCCCTATACTTGATAGTGCCGAATCTGTGTTACATGCACGCGAATCACATGTTGCACACGCAATTTGCCCGCGTGCGTGTCATTCGTGTGCACGTATAACACAATCAAGAACGACACTTTTTTGCGTCCAGTGCAGTGAATGAACGCCTGTGCATTCAACGCACCACCAGCACTGTCTATCGCCGCTGCTCCCAAAGAGTCGGATCCATGCAGTGTCCCCGACACTGGATCTGCTATGTTGGAGTCTCCTCCCTCCCACCCAAACTGTTGGATGACCAAAAACACTATCTGGGGTTTCTGTGATGCGTTACATTTTTCAACAGCTGTACCTAGAGACTTTGTACTCGCACAGGGCCCTGCAAGCTGCATTAAATTCCATTGTTAATCCGGGCCTGCTCGATCATACTCCAACTTCGCACAAAAGCATGAAAAGCAGCAGATCCGGAAAATCCGCAAACTTGAAGCTGAGCTTGTATAGGACATACATACATGTATGAGAGTTTTATCGGACAGAGATGATATTATATAGGCCCCCTCCTTTTTCTCTAAGATGCAATATATGTGTTGTGCATTTGCCCTGTCACGTAAAAAGTTAGACATAAATAAGGAGGAGACCTTTAAACTTGTGTCTTCACAACCTCCAACCACTGCTCTCATTCCAGCACTAATGGAATTTTGTCAAGGTTATAGAAAAGTCTCTATATACAGTATAGGCTTACTTCAAAGAGAGATCCCGAGTGATCATGTTTTAGACTAGTGTACACATTGTGTGCAGAGGCACATTCAGGAGGGTTTTTTTCTTAAAAAGGGTTTTGATGCTGCTTCCACTGCTGCTAAAAACGTGAAAATGAAATGAATTACAATCCATTCAGCCAAAGATGATCTTCAGAACAAATACTGGCATGAATCACCTTGCCACCCCAGAGGCAATGCTGCCTTAGATTAAATATAGCCTACTCTATACAGTATATATACACACAATATGTGGCTTTAATGGATGATGTAACGTGAATAATAGGTACCACATCTGTCTGCGGTGCAACCGGTTTATAGAAAAATAATTTAAAACAATGTTAAAATAATTAAAAATGTGCAACATTTCTACAAGCTTGTGACATGTTGTGAGCTTGTACATCAGCTATTTTAGCTATATTTCATTCAACAAAGTAGGCTATATCGTCTGTGTCCTCAAGTCTAACAGTTCTAACAGTCCAAGACTGTTGGTATACTTTTCAGGATTAAATTAAAAAATCACACCCGTGTGAAGTGAGTGTTGCAACTCCGTGTGGGGGTCCCGGGGGGGGGGGGGGGGGGGGACAGCCTGGTTCCGGCGAGCCCGCACGGTTGAGAAATGGCTTCGTGTGCGGGTCCTTCGTGTGCGGGTCAGTACCCTCATAATCAGTCTATTGTACCGTACTGTACTGTCACTGTACTGTACTGGCACACCCGAAATCATCATATATACAGTTAATATGTGCGTGTGTGTGTGTGTGTGTGTGTGTGTGTGTGTGTGTGTGTGTGTGTGTGTGTGTGTGTGTGTGTGTGTAAAAATTATTATTAGTATTATTATTATTATAGACTAGTAGTAAAGTGCCAGTCATTAGTAGGGCTGTAACCCTTTATATGCCTGTATACAAATGTGCATGCATTTGTCAGCATAGTAGCCTATCCCCTATAGTGGATTGTCGTATGCGTGCCTGGCTGCGTGTCATTCCTGTCTGTGTTGAGTCTATTCAGTGAGGGGGCTACCTCTGGCAGGAAGTGATCCGTGTCAGTGGTTACACATCAACATCAACAAACAGCCCTGAGGTTGTGAGGGGGAACCTGGGCAGAGTCACAGGTCAGGGGAGGAGGAGGCCGTTGACTGACGGTCATTAGCAGCAACGTGTGTGCTATTGTTTGGCCCACAGGCCTATGGCCTGTCATCAATCCTCAGACAGGCAGACAGGACGAACGGACGGACAGACAGACAGACACTATGTTTACCCAGGGGTAACTGGACTAAGCTCAATAACTTGTTTACAGCCAGGCCCTGCTCATAGAACATTTCATGGTAGAGGTTCAATGCATTGTCCAAGGGCACTTCAGCGGTGGTAATTTTAACTTGCCAGTCCGGGGATACGAACTAGCGACCTTCCGATGTCAAGACCGCTCCGCAAACTGTTCGGCCACCGCTGCCAGACAGACAGAGGACGATTTGAGTCCATGTAGAATGGTCAGTGGTGGAAAAAATACTCAAAGTTTTTACTTAAGTAGAAGTACCAATAGTGCAATATAGAAGTAGGCTATGTTACAAGTAAAAGTCCAGAATTCAAAATGTACTTAAAGTACTAAAAGTAAAAGTACTCATTATGCAGAATGTCCCATTTCAAGTTTTCCAATGTATAAAAATCTTTTGGAAATAGCAGATCTACAACCTCACAATACGTCACATCGCGATGCATTGTGAGCTTGTAGATCAGCTATATTTTAAAATGGCCAAAAGGTAGTATAGGGCTGAAGTGGTTGCGTTACTGTAGGTTTTGTAATAATAATACAAATCTACAAAGTAACTATAGTTACTAAAGTTTTAAAATAAATGTAGTGAAGTAAATACAATAAGTAAGTACAATATTGGGATCCAAGATGTAGTGGAGTAGAAGTAAAAGTATTTGAAATTGGAAATACTAGCCTACAAATACCTCAAAATTGTGCTTAAGTACAGTACTTGAGTAAATGTACTTGCATGGTTACTTTCCACCACTGGTGGTAGCATAAGTATATGTATATATACAAACTTGTATTGCTTCATAAGTATTATGATAATTGATTTATCCTGTTTTCTGCACTTCTGAGATTGCCTATACTGCAGATCTCCAAGTATACATTGTCACGTGTTGTGAGCTTGCACTGCAGATGAGCTATACAGTATTCAGCTTACACAAACATTAAATTCCCATTGACAATGAAGGGAGAATTTTACGTCAGTGTCTGAGCAAATAGGCATATAGTCATGATAATGTATACGATGATAAGAGCGTTCCTCACTTCTCACAGGTGTGATCTTCTTTTATGTTTGAGTGGTTAACCCATTTTGACCTGAGATCAGATTCTAAAAATGTCTTCTACATCCTGACAGTTTTCTGAAAAAGCTATGTTTCTATGTCAGTCGTTCTTCGACTTAAAAAAAGATAACAGACCTACAAGCTCGTAGCGCGCCACTCGGTGGCGCGCTATGAGCTTGTAGATCTGCTATTTTTCAATAGCTAAAGCATAACATAATGCTAACACCAAAAGGGGTTCCTGCCCAAATTGGGGTTTTTTTAAGAAGGTGAGGACAATAAGAATAAACGAATTTCTCTCGTTCATAACATAATGGTCATTGGTCAGAGAGTAGAGTCCCACTGTTTCTAAACCGAACTGTGAAAGAGACTTGCTGAAAAAGAGCGCGACACTTACACCCAACTCACCTTTTTGCAGGATAGAGGCTGAAAAGAATGGTGAGGTTTCTGTTCTCTCTCTTCTCTGCATTATGCACTTTGTATTGTGGGATTGATCCATCGACAATTGAAGCTGCAAATCTCTGGTCATGATATCAACAACAACATGCCACAACTGATGCAACCGCTTTTTTTTTTAATGAATCTGCGGGCTCCAAGGGAAAATGTCCCACTTGGGTCTCTCTGGGGGTCTGAGGAACCCTAATATACAGACCTCTTGGCAGGCTGTATACATCATTTTTATGACCACACTCTTGAGTCTGCACTTCCAGATGACACACACACACTAGTAAAAGCCTGTGCTGTTTTTGTACCCTGGCACGCAAAACTAGGCTCTGATGAACTCTCCGCCTGGCAGAGACTGTCCACTGACTGACTGATGTTCACATTGTTGCCATGCCATGCCATGCCAGCCTGCTGCTGCCAAGGTTACAGTAGACCAGAGGGCTGCAAGATGGCAGGCTGACTTCTGGGAACAGAGCCTATTTCTGGGGCCTTCAGGGTCACTTTCTCAAGGGAACAGGCAAGCAAGGCCCCCGGCACCAGCTGACAGGAACTGGATACCGTGTGTGCATATGTGTGTGCATAGTGTGTGTGTGCGTGCGTGCGTGTGTGCGTGCGTGCGTGCGTGCGTGCGTGCGTGCGTGCGTGCGTGCGTGCGTGCGTGCGTGCATTGTGCGTGCGTTGCATGTGATTTGTGTTCATATCGTGCATGTGAATAAAAAGAGTGTGTCTGTGTGAACACATGTGAGAGTGCCTGCAACCTGAGTGCACATGTTGTGACTGGGCGAGAGGACTCACTGGCAGAGACCAAGCAAGCACCCTTCTACCTTGGCTTTATTAGAGATAAGAGAACCACACACAGCACTGACAGCAGTGAGATACTGCCTCTAATGAGGCCATCTCTTAGCTGACTTTCAAGGTGCCTTTCCTCCACTAGAGAGCAGCACTGGGTGAATCCAGTTTCACTCAGAACAGGTCAAATATCAGGCAGAAAGGTATGGGTTGAAAACTGGTTGAAAATAGAATGTGTTTACATTTGGTCATTGCAATTTATTTGGTATTAGTTATTCAAGAGGAAATTCTTTGTATGCATGCCTGCACAAAGATACAGATTTTCCACAGGTTTTCGACATCAATGTTAATTTAGCTTCTAAGGGCCTTGGAACCTGACTGCATTATGTGAAATCTGTACCCTGGAGCATCAGATAGGGCAGCATTTGTGTGCCTGCGTGCATCTATGTTAATAACTATATGTGTGAGTACTGTACATGCATAATGTTGCTGTCAGGCAGAAACCTCCTATCTACATACTTTTACGCCCTAATTCATGTACTACAGCGTAATACAAAAGCCTAAAATAGATCTACAAGCAAGAAACGTGGCACGAAAGACGCGTTTTGAGCTCATGTATCTAGTGCTACTTTTGCTATTTGAATCCTGAAAAGTAACAGTTTTGGACATGAGGTTCCCACCCGACAGAGACGGTAGGCTCTTCTTCTTGTCCACGCACTGGCCCGCACTCCCACCCCCATTTAACATGTACGTTTACAATCCACAAACACCAGGGAGGAAAATAATTTCTTGTCCAAAACCACAGTTTCTAACCCCATGCACTCCCCTCTCTCTCCTTCTAAACCCCGGGCCTTTATTTACAGCATCGGCGCGTGATGGAAGAGCCATGCGTTCTCTTCCAATAACAGATTGTCATTTTGACGGCGAACGCCACAGGGGAAGAGAGCAACAGCCCGAGTCCATCCCGCTGAAACTGCCTGTGTTTACTCCCCGGGAAGGTCACAGGCCTTCCACTAAAGCACAAGGACACACACTTCTGTACACATGCAAACACACACACTCTCACAGGCCCGCGGCATGGACACACAGTCATATACACTACAGCCTACGCTATAGGCAATATATATAAAGACTACATTAGAGCATGCACACGTGTGCAGAATCCACATCCACTCACAACATACAAGACCACTTCCTGTTGGATGAGTTATAACCTGTCCACAATATATAGCTCCCATAATAGCTTCCCTGCATCTCTCTTGCGCTGACCCCATATTATGTGCCTTCAGTTTTTTTTTTGGGTGTGGGGGGGGTGTGTGTGTGTGTGACTCGTGAGTCAACATGTCCTCTGGTTTCATTCATAGCAAATGGTCAGCAAACGAGACGGGGCATAAAGGATGTTTAAAAGTGAACCAGGCAGTTGTTTGTAACCATTAAGGCTGTGAGATGTCTTTGCTTGCAGAACAATGTTCCAGTGCGGGCCACCTGCTCATGTTGCTGTCTTGTCCGTCTAATGGTAGGAGGCCCGGGGTTGGGTTCCTTAACGGTTTCCCTTTAAAACCCATTTTGACCTGAGATCAGATTCTAAAAATGTTTTCTACATCCTGACAGTTCTCTGAAAAAGCTATGTTTCTATGTCAGTCGTCCTTCGACTTTTCAAAAACAGCAGACCTACAAGCTCGTATAGCGCGCCACTCGGTGGTAGCGGTATGAGCTTGTAGATCTGCTATTTTTCAATAGCTAAAGCATAACATAATGCTAACACCAAAGGGGGTTCCCGCCCCCAAAATGGGTTAACATCATCAACGATTACTATATATTCCTATACAGTATACAGTCTAACAGTTAGACGATTGGGTTACTCGAGGCGGTTCCAAATGGACCCTTAAAAGGTCTGCAACTCCCATTTGTGTACAGTACACTCTGAGTTGTGGTAGTCCTTGATATTAAAATGTTAGAGAACCCCTGGTATTGTACTCGCACCACAGACGTGATGTCCACATACTAGCTCTGACTTACTTACTTACTTTACTCTTGCACTTCAGGGCGCGTAGAGCCAACCGTAGCAACCAGGTCTCTCCATCTGGGTCTGTTGTGGGCAAGATGTTGTGCATGTGCCATATAGTCACGTTACATGCTTTAAGGTGCTGGGCTATTACATCCAGCTAGCGGGTGCGGGGGGCACGGCTAGGTCGCCGGCCACTGCTACAGAGCTGACAACGGGCACACGGGGACACGGGCATCAGTAAGCAGGAACTGGGGATGGCAATGAAGGACAGGCAAGTCTGGCGTGATATTTATAGGCCAGGCAGGGAGTAAAGAATTCTTGTGGTGTTTCATCATACATGACCAATGAAATCAACAGGAACTGGAGCACACACAGCCCAGGAAAAGTGTGGATAGGTCCAGAGACACGGGAATAACATCCACGCAGAAAGGCCCTTTCGCCATCCCCATCTATGGGGATGGCGTCATCAGTGCCCCACCATGGGCACGGAGATGATGACGCGGAGGAGAACACATACACAGCGTCCCCTGCAGCAGGAATCGAACCCTGGACCTTCGAGCTGAAGTGCTGAAATTCTTATACCATTTTGCTACTGTAATAGAGCATTTTATTTATTAACCAAAAATTACAGTGAGGCTTTAAGTTTGCTATTATGTTATATGGTACATTTTTTGACATTGAACGGTATTTTGGAGAAAAAACATTTGGCGGCCCCCCCTAATGATGATGACACACTATAGGGGTCCCTCCCGGACCCCTGATGAAGACCCCATTCTTTATTTTATATATGACTGTATGATCACAAACGACATAATAAGAATAAGAAAGGATGTCAGACACAAATCGTTCCCATCGACCTTCATGGCCCAATTGTATTGTGAAATTACACAACCAACCATCCACTCAGTAATCAACATATAGAGCACCGAAGTCCTGACGTAACTCGCTCATCCCTTCGATTCCCCTGGTTCACGGAAGTAATTTCTCTATGGAGAATAACATGGGGTGATCTTAATATCGTCTACTATAAGCGTTGTGGTCCAAAAATAAACAAGCTGTCTCGGCGTTATTGTCACGGAGGTGTCTCTGTATCGTTTGCAACAGTCAGTCACTCATATATGATACAGTCTGCTTCTAGCGAAAATCTAACTAATTCAGTAGCAGTAACATTAGCGTTTTCTCTCAGTCAGTTGATTCTTCATATCCATTAGAGTGAAGCGGCCGGGATGACATGTTCATTTTTCAAACACAGTTCTTATATGAAGCAATCTAAAAATCCTCCTATGGTGATTTCAATGCAACTAAAAAAATACATGAACCTGGGGACTGACGCCCTCTACTGAAAGTGACGTCAGACTTCGGTGCTCTATAGGCCTTCCCTTCTAGCATATAAAGCGTCGCAGTCCCGCCCCCCTTTAAGAACGACGAGGGCCCAGGAAATAATTCCCCATTCATTTTCCCCATAGACATTTCAAAAGGTATATATTTAACAGACGTTTACGCCAAAGCCAACTCTTGTTGTGACAAATCATGACAATAAACACAATGTTTTGGGCCGATCAAATAATTAGTAAGAAGAAAAACAAAACAAAAGGTGTTGTACCCTGCCTATTGTTTCATCTTACTAATTATTTGATCGGCCCAAAACATTGTGTTTATTGTCACGATTTGTCACAACAAGAGGTGGCTTTGTCCGCGGCGGCGTAAACGTCTATATCAAAATACTTTTTGAAAAGTCTATTTCCCGGGCCCTCGTCGGGGGCGGGGGACCGCGACACTCTATAACTCTATCTGTAATTAACCTCCACCTGTTGCAGGGGTAAAGTTAATGGCCGACAACACCACCATGGCGAGACTGGGGTTCGGTTCCTCTGTGGCGCCTCTGGCTTGGCTGACTGCACCAGCATGCAGACAATAGGCTGTATAAGTATTCACGGGTGAGAAAAGCTGACCTGTCTGTTAAGGCTTGGCGAGGAGACACGTGGTTGTCTTATACACCCTCCCCAAGACCAACAAGCAGGGCTTGGCAGCGACAGGGGCCATTACACAAACAAGACTAAATTGGACAACAAACCGATATGACTATACTTCTCTGCCTTAAGCCAATGGGCCATGAGCCCTGCATGACCCACCTAATTATAATTCCTACACACTTTGCTATAGTTTGGGATGGCTCAGGGTAAAAGACAGGTTTAACCCATTTTGGGCGGGAACCCCTTTTGGTGTTAGCATTATGTTATGCTTTAGCGATTAAAAAATAGCAGACCTACAAGCTCATAGCGCGCCGAGCTTGTAGGTCTGCTACTTTTTTTAAATCGACTGACATAGAAACATATAGCTTTTTCAGAAAACTTGTAAGAATGTGTAACGAAGTGGTCCTCCGTTACTGATATTTGGCACATTTCAATATGTGTATTGGCACACAGAGGAAAAGTCATGAGTTGAACTGGTTTATTGAAAGTATTATGAACATGAAAATGCAATATGTGTCAGGGCAATAAGTACAATTATGTAATATGAGACTGTGTTATGGGTACTTGAATACTGACTGCAAAAGAGTCCCAGGCTACCAGAGCACCATATATTGGTCTGGACTGGACCACAGTGAAATGGCCATGGGGGTGTTTGAGTTATGCATTGGAGCTGCTAATGATAATGTGATATGTGGTTTATCTTGCAATAGTGGGCATAATTGATATACTTACCGGTGTAGGGATATAGATTTATAGTCTCATGTGATGTGGGTTATGTGGGGTTCAGAAGTGTTGCATGTTTAACTGGTAATATGGTAGAGTCTGCACTGATTGTTTCAGCTGCCTATAAAAGGCTGCCAGGGAGCACACACCCACTCAGTGTTGGATTCAGTGAGAGGGCATGGTGGAGCTGCACACCAACATGCCCCATTTGTTTGCTGCGTGCATCATGCTGTACAACTTCTTTTGGGAATAAACCATGGTGTGGCTGCCTTTTACATCTTGACTCTGTGCTCATTTCCAGCTGCTTGTCGGGCAAACACTACACCACCCAAATGTAGAACAGACATGCGAAAATTCTCATTCTACTACTCTGCCACCAACGTGGTAATTAATGCCCTGGCTGGCTGGCACCATCCATGATTTTATGCATGCACATGATTCTGTGTTTTCAAAATTGCCCTGAAAAACCATCAAGGAGACCAAATGTCCCCTTTTTTGTACATTGAATTTGAATTTGTATTATCGTGTTAAGGGAACCCCTTTTGGTGTTAACATTATGCTATGCTTTAGCTATTGAAAAATAGCAGATCTACAAGCTCATAGCGCGCCACCGAGTGCCGTGCTGCGAGCTGCTATTTTTGAAAAATCTAAGAACGACATAGCTTTTTCAGAAAACTGTCAGGATTTAGAAGACATTTTTAGAATCTGATCTCAGGTCAAAATGGGTTAATTATGTAGGCTATATATGTTGATGACTTTAATACACATAGGACCACAATGGAAACAAGTCCACTAACTGTGTTATCCTATAAAAAACAGATACCACCAACCTTCACGCCGGCAAAACAGGAGAGGGAGTAGACTCCTGTTTTATCATAACATACTGTAGGCCTATACACATGTTCATCCTTCAACCAAGGTCTTTCAACACAGCTGCAACATATTAATTGGTCTCATGCACACTCACTCTTTAACAGACAACAGGTTTTATATACATTATAACATGTTTTTTGTCAGGGTAGGTGTTATGTTCTTACATTTTTGTGTAACCATTGTCCACTTTATAAACGTGAACTCACGAACGCTGTTTGGTAATTGCCTTCACTAGAGGATAACTGTACATTTTCTCTTTCTTACACACACACACACACACACACACACACACACGCACACACACGCATGCGCGCGCACACACACACACACACACACACACACACACACACACACACACACACACACACCTGCTGTGTGAGTTTGTTAAGGTCCCTCGGGACGTTTGTGGTTTTCTACAACATCCTGTAAGTTAACAGCTGAGCTCCCAGGTGCTTGAAGCTGGGAGAGACTCCTTCACCATCATCATCACTAACTATCCAGACCACTGTCCTTCTCTAGCAGAGTTTTATACATAACACTTGATTAAAGTTGTAGGGTATATAGGCTGTGTTTGCTGGTAATTGGGCTAGCACTTGGGCTAGAAGTTCAGAAGACATTGGGATACTGGTAAAGGTATAAGGACCGTGGATGGCATATGAATATAGGTTAGACGTTATTATTTATTTGAACTTGAAGCATGATGTGATGATGGCGGCAATGATGATGGTCGTGACATTTTACCTGGCGATTCAATGTCGCCGTTTGGCTCTTAGGCTTCGCCGTAGTCTTGCGTCGCCAGACAACTATTCCACAATCTCCGAATGCTATAGAAGATGGAAGCATTTGGAAATTGCGAGAGGCAACAGAACTGGCAACGCGAGACTTTAGCTTCGTCGTAAACAAAAGGATCACACTGGCAGATATATGACAAATAACTTACCGGTACATCATTTAATAACTTGATACTTGATTCAGTGATTTCACTTAATTCAAATATCACTTACTTTTTCTTATTTTTGGGATACTAATCCCTACTATAAAGTGTGCTGACCATATAAGGAGTTCCAGCTCCCTGTCCCCAGTGAGCCCCTGGGGTCAAAAGACCCTAGTTTCGGTTTGGGCTTTGGGTGGCAAAGCCTTCCTCCAATCATGACCGAGTGGGGCGGGCCTAGGTGCACGTGCTGTCGGCCTGTTGTATACTTCCCCCACTGTAGAGTTTGTGCATGTGCACATCTTGTTACCGGGGCGGACCAGGTTTTTTTTTTCAAATCACCCAAATCACTGAATGCTCCTTTAAATAAAGCACATCACATCGTGACACGTTTTGAGCTTGTATGCAAAAAGGATTATTGCCATTATCTCTATAATTGTGATTAAGCAATATGTAGGCTAATAGTTAATTGTGTCATGGCCTACCAGTTGACCAAAATGCAGCCAGCCTGGACACACTGCAGCTTCCTTTGCAAACACACGCACGCACGCACGCACGCACGCACGCACGCGCGCACACACACACACACACACACACACACACACACACACACACACACACACACACACACAGTAAGTATCTATTGATAGACACATATTGGACAGGAAGGCCATGTTATTATTAGAATAGACTCCATTGTTTCTTCATCAGACATCGTCTGAGATGTTTACTACATCATGTCACCTAGACTCTTCTCTATATTTCCCAGCACTGTTTGACCAGTCCTTTAATGAACCCAAGGGGCACCACTGTTTTTTTCTAATATTTCAAAACCGATCTACAAGCTTACAACGTGTTAGTAAAAAAATTGCAAATAAGTTTAAGGGGTGGCGCAAGATAGTGCCTAATAATTATAGACTAATAATTCACTCGTAAAATGTAAATAAAACGGTATATGATGCATTTTATTCTCACAGTGAACAGCAGCATCATTGACTATAGGACAGGCCACAGTTAAACACTCCATTGAGGGTAAATGAGGGAAAAGCTGTTTTAATTGTTCTCCCATTGACAAATCATAATTACACAATTAGTTTCAACATACGGATGCTTTGTACTTGCTTTGTGGATAGCATGTATAAAGGAATGGAATGCACAATGTTCCATAATGACTCTACAGGAACTTGGTGCTCATTGTTGACATGGCTGGGATGTAGCAAGAGAGAATATTGTAATCCACCTCTGATTTGTTAACCAGTGACACACACGCGCACATGCGCACACACACACACACACACACACACACACACACACACACACACACACACACAGGTCACAACTCACAGGCATATCTGAGCATGCCCAAAACACGTATAGTATGGAGACCTGCC